>NW_011494851.1:1915220-1915413 GCF_000754665.1 Bison bison bison | reverse complement strand
TCCTTTTCCTATTTGGAACCAGGCTGTTGTTCCATGTCCAGTTCTAACTGTTGCTTCCTGACCTGCATACAAATTTCTCAAGAGGCAGGTCAGGTGGTCTGGTATTCCCATCTCTTGCAGAATTTTCCACAGTTTATTGTGATCCACACAGTCAAAGGCTTTGGCGTAGTCAATAAATCAGAAATAGATGTTT
>NW_011494851.1:1856858-1915120 GCF_000754665.1 Bison bison bison | reverse complement strand
TTGCCTTTCTTTGGGATTGGAATGAAAACTGACCTTTTCCAGTCCTGTGCCACTGCTGAGTTTTCCAAATTTGCTGGCATATTGAGTGCAGCACTTTCACAGCATCATCTTTCAGGATTTGGAATAGCTCAACTGGAATTTCATCACCTCCCCTAGCTTTGTTCGTAGTGATGCTTTCTAAGGCCCACTTGACTTCACATTCCAGAATGTCTGGCTCTAGGTCAGTGATCACACCATTGTGATTATCTGGGTCGTGAAGATCTTTTTTGTACCGTTCTTCTGTGTATTCTTGCCATCTCTTCTTAATATCTTCTGCTTCTATTAGGTCCATACCATTTCTGTCGTTTATCGAGCTCATCTTTGCATGAAATGTTCCTTTGGTATCTCTGGTTTTCTTGAATAGATCTCTAGTCTGTCCCATTCTGTTGTTTTCCCCTATTTCTTTGCATTGATCGCTGAAGAAGACTTTCTTATCTCTTCTTGCTATTCTTTGGAACTCTGCATTCAGATGTTTATATCTTTCCTTTTCTCCTTTGCTTTTTGCTTCTCTTCTTTTCACAGCTATTTGTAAGGCCTCCCCAGACAGCCATTTTGCTTTTTTGCATTTATTTTCCATGGGGATGGTCTTGATCCCTGTCTCCTGTACAATGTCACGAACCTCATTCCATAGTTCATCAGGCACTCTATCTATCAGGTCTAGGTCCTTGAATCTACTTCTCACTTCCACTGTATAATCATAAGGGATTTGATTTAGATCATACCTGAATGGTCTAGTGGTTTTCCCTAGTTTCTTCAATTTAAGTCTGAATTTGGCAATAAGGAGTTCATGGTCTGAGCCACAGTCAGCTCCTGGTCTTGTTTTTGCTGACTGTATAGAGCTTCTCCATCTTTGTATATTGACTAGGAAGTAAAAGTGGATGTGTCAATGACCAGTGTTGAATCAATCAGTTGGAACAGTTTATTATGATTCATTCACTACATTAGGGAATTAAAATATTATAAGACATTCCTTTAAATTCCATTGTGATTAAAAAATTTCTCAGAATATTGTCAGTCATCATTCAAAGGTTTTCTGTTAATTCTTGAATTTTTCTCTGTTGAGAACTTTAAGAAAAGATGCTCATTGGAAGATGTTTATAATCCACCATTGTTTTAATTAGTAAATTATTGTATGGTGTACATTAAAAATAAAGTCTTTGGGGTGAAAATTAGGTAAGGCGTTTTAAAATATAAACATATTGATAATATTTATAATGCTAACCATATTAAAACATATATAAAAGTATTCCTTATCTTCTGCTTAATGAAAAACACATTCATATTATCCGATGGAGAATGAAAATATAAGTAAAATATTGTGACATAAAATCATTGTATTACGCAGAAAGCATTAACTGTATTGTGTTACTGTTATATTGAAAACAATCTAGACTTTGATGGAATATTTTTATTACTTAATGACTTTAATATTTAAACAATTTGAATACTTAAAACTTAATTATATAATATATACATGAATATATTTTTAAAATTATATGTACTAATAATATTTAATATGACCTTGAAGGTTAATTTCAATCTAATTAAAGAATCAAATATCATAACACATCTGGTTATAACAACCAAAATAATCAAAACTTAAAATCTTTTTCCACTAGTTGAATATACCAGATATGTGTATTTGTCCTTTATTTAGAACATTCAGTTCAGTTCAGTCATGTACGACTCTTTGTGACCCCATGGACTACAGCACATTAGAACATTTCTGTGGAAATAGAACGTGTATGCTAAGTCACTTCAGTCATGCCTGACTCTTTTTGACTCTGTAGACAATAGCCTGCCAGGTTCCTCTGTCCATGGGATTCTCTAGGCAAGACTACTGGAGTGGGTTGCTGTGCCCTCCTCCAGGGGATCTTCCTGACCCAGGGATTGAACCTGAATCTCTTGAGGCTCCTGCATTGCAGGTAGATTGTTTACAACTCAGCCACTGGGGAAGCCCTGGAAATAGGACAAGTAGTATTAATTGTTCTAGTGCCTAATAATACACATGTTAACATCCTCATCTCTGTGTGCTTTCTCTTTTTTCATTAAGTCGATATTTCTTTTTGGTTGTTGAATAATATAGTTACATTTAGAGGTATAATATAAATAAAGTAATACAAATAGATTGTTATGGTATTAAAACATGAAGGTAAACCATGTGAAAAAAAATTCTTATTCAGTTTGTAATTGAACATAAAAACACTCAGTTTTGTATTCAATATAGCCAGTGCCAACATAAAGGTATATATTCACTTAACCTGTCTTTTATCTTTCTTATGTTCTTCCTTTTGCCATTTTTTTTCTTCTTTCTTCCCCTCACTGGCCACCTCTGAGTTATTTTCTTTCTTTCATCTTTAAGTACACCTCCTATTCAGGAAGATGTCTAGCTAACATCCATATATGAGAATCTGTAAATATATTTTGTTCTCTGTATTTTTTCAAATATCAAAAATGATTTATTACATAAATATTTTGAATTGCCCTTTCTGAGAAGAGGCTGACATATTGGGATGAAATTAAGGTTTTTAAAGCCCCAGAAAATATGTCATATTCTATTTGAATTTAGTTTTGTATTTCTCATATTTCCATTCAGTAGTTATTCAGAAAAGTTTGGACAGAGTGTAACTGTGAGGGTAAATCTGATGTTGTAGTTGTTGCAGCTAGATAGTTTTAGAGAAATGACTCAGTTTTAAGTGTGAGTTCTATATAAAGCACAATTGACTTTTTTATAAAAACATTATATTTCGTACCAGGAATGAGCTATTTCCAGGCATTCTAAAAACCTCGTCCTTACGTTTTGTTTCTATTATAATTGTTAGTATATTGTTAATTTTGTTCAGAGTTTTTTGAGGAGTATTTTTTCAAAACGCTTGTAATTTTTTGAGTGGTGTCCACTGGCTAGTATAACCACACTGCTAATGCCTGGTGTTAATATTGAAGAAAAAGAAATTAAATTAGAAAAACTTAGTGAAATGTGCACTTATCCAAGTATAAGGAATGTGTGTCAAACCAAGGTGTTACATTTTGTGTTAAACTCACCCGAATGCAAATTGAAGAAACTTTTAAAATTATACTTTAAAGAAAATGAGCATGAAAGTGCAAGCAATTCCAATAAAATTTGCATGTACTTTTTATATATTGTTATTAGGTTGAGTCATTTATGAGTAGATAATCTAATTCTAACTGAAATATAGATCATTGACATAATGTTAGCAAAAATTCTTTAGTAAAGATATCTGAAAATTTTCTCTTCCATAAAAGCCATGAGAAAAACTGAAACGTATTATAAGAATCAACTTTTCAGGACTCTGGAAATTTACCAAACTCTTGGAGTAGATCTGGGAACAGTCAAGAGAAGGACTAAATCTTGGTAGAACCACAAGTCTGTGGCATTTTAAGGTACCCTGTGCTCTTTCCTGCCTCTTCAACTCTTTAAATTAGTCTTTGAAAAAACTAAACAAAGCAACAATCTGCCATCAGGGTGAAAATGGTAGTCTGACAGGTACTAGAGTGGGGTGAGTCAGGCAGGATACACTTCAAACACTTGATCTCAGAGAATTGTCATTGTATATAGCCCAATAACACCCTAAAAGAATACTCTCCTGAGACTGTCTTGACTAGAGTTCCTCCAGTCTCAAAGCCTTTACTTTACTAAGTAACGAAGAATATTGTGGATTTTTTTTTTCTACAACATTTTCCTGAACTTCAGACCTTAGGAAAGAATATTTTATTCTTTTATTTTTAAACTAATTAAAATAGTACCTTAAATGTAGGCCTGAGAACTGGACAAGTAACTTAGAATAAACACTTACTCATCCCTGTAGTCATGTACACATTCCATACACTTCTTAGAAACCATCAGTGCACTTGTTGTACTCTTTTTTTATTTTCCCTTTGGCTTTTAAGCTTTTAGATTTCTTATGACAAGCTCATATTTACCATTGTACAGTGTTTCTAAAACTTGGCTCAGTTCCTGGCATATCATAGAACTTAAATAAATATTTGTTAGAAGGATAATATTATTTTTTAATTTATGAAATGAGTCATACATTACTGATATGTAGTTCTACATGTAGATTAAAATAAGTGTGACAGAAAGTAGAACTGGGCAGTGTTAGCACCCAGTACACATCCTTTCTTTGACCTTCTGTTGCATTTCTATTTTCATACTGAGATCTACCAGTCCATCAGGTTTTTATGTTTCTTTGCTTTTGACTCTATCTGTATAGATTCATTGTCAGCACTTAAAGATTGGGAGATTTCATGTAAAATCTGAATTTCCAACTTTTCTGTATAGTTGGAAGCTTCAGAAAGCCAGGGCTGGCAGATTTCCATGACCTCTTCAGCCCAAAGTTGAGCAAAGGCTGCTGTTGGAAGACTAAGCAAATCCTTCTGTTTGACTCAGTTTCCACCTGCTTCTCTTCAATTATTTAAGCTGATAGTCTGCAATATTGACATTATCGTGGAGTCATTTTTCAATATTGCACAAACATTGAGATTTTATTTTGTTTCAGGAGGGACTTTATTTTTAAAATTTTTCTCATTGTTACATGCTGAGAGAGTTTCTTCCTAGTTTTGTTTGAGTACTTCACCTTAGGGCACATCCTTTGAATTTTGGTTTCAGCTTTACTTTGTAACCAGAGCGTATGAGCTAGACCCTGTGTGCGTGTTGTGTGTGTGTGTCTTCTGCCTTACAGTAGTAATTTGGAGTCTCTTTCCCTTTTTCTTTCCTTTTTTTTTTTCCTATACATGTCCAGGAGTACTTTGTTATAGAAAAGTTAACTTTTATGCAAATTTGCTGCATTCATTCATTCAACAGATATATATTAAGCCCTTACCTTGTGGCTAGAACTCTTCTAGGCACAAACTATCAAACTATGTGTGCCTTGCTTAGTTTGTGCCTGGTTTGATTAGTTATAGTAGTTGTTTAGTTTGGTTAGTAGGTTATATATGTATACATACTAGAGTTATTAATAGTTATAGTAGTGAGAATGAGTCAGAGCCTAACTTTTCTTCTCTACTATAACCAGGGTTATGGTAGTGAAGATAGTAGTGGGAAAAAAAAAAAACAACACACAAACAAAAGTCCCTGACACCCTGGAGCTCGGTGTGGCATTATTACTTTGAGAATGAGTTATCAGAGTGTTAGAGCAATGTGATAAGTGAAATGTTTTCTATTCTTTTCTCTCTATACTTGTACAGAAGTGGCAGAAAGGTTACAGTTTTTGTTCAAGGTCATTCAAGTAGTTTATGACACAGCTGGGAGGAATATGTATGTGTTTGGCACATGTGATAACATGTCTTTCTTTCTCATTGTCTTGCCATAAAAAATACTTTTATTTAGTACATAAATTTATTTGATACTAACAATGACAATGTAAAAAGAGATATTTAGTATTTTTTTGCACATGGAAAAAATGAGGCAGATTAAGTGTAAGTGACTTGTCCAAGGGTATTCAGTTGGAAAGAGACTGAGGCCATTTTAAACCCAGGTCTTCTAGGATACTGATACTCCTACTAGGAGGTGAACTCCTCCAAACAGTTAGGTCTCCAGAGACATAAGTAGGTTCTGGATAGTTTTTAGACTTCTAGTTTATATAAAAGAGAAGTTGGTTCTGAAGAGAAAATTCACCTCAAAGAAAGTTTTAAATGAGCTAGAGTGGGTCACATACTATTCAGTTCAGTTGTGAATCAGTTGTGTCCGACTTTTTGTGACCCCGTGGACGGCAGCACACCAGGCCTCCCTGTCCATCAACAACTCCCTGAGTTTACTCAAATTCATGTCCATTGAGTCAGTAAAGCCATCCAACCATCTCATCCTCTGTTGTCCCCTTCTCCTCCTACCCTCAATCTTTTCCAGCATCAGGGTCTTTTCAAATGAGTCAGTTCTTCGAATCAGGTGGCCAAAGTGTTGGAGTTTCAGCTTCAGCATCAGTCCTTCCAGTGAACACCCAGGACTCATCTCCTTTAGGATGGACTGGTTGGATCTCCTTGCGGTCTAAGGGACTCTCAAGAGTCTTCTCAACACCACAGTTCAAAAGCACCAATTTTTTGGCACTCAGCTTTCTTTATAGTTCAGCTCCCACACCGATACACGACTACTGGAATAACCATAGCTTTTACTAGACAGACATCTGTTGGCAAAGTAATGTCTCTGCTTTTTAATATGCTGTCTAGGTTGGTCATAGCTTTTCTTCCAAGAAGCAAGCGTTTTTTAATTTCATGCCTGCAGTCACCATCTGCAGTTATTTGGGAGCCCCAAAAAATAAATTATTATTAATTGGTATTAATAGATCATAATACATTTGAAAAAATGTATAACATGTGTGCGTGGTAAGTCGTTGCAACTACGTGGACTATAGTCCAACAGGCTGCTCTGTCCATAGAATTTCCCAGGCAAGAATACTGGATTGGGTTGCCATTCGCTTCTCCAGGGTATCCTTCTAACCCAGGGATTAAACCTGGGTCTTCCACATCCCAGCTGTATCTGTAATTCCCTCTGAATTTTGGGGACCGGGGAGAATCTCAGCTTTCCTGTCTGTTAAGCAGGAATGAGTGGCTGTTATGTCATCTATCTTGCAGTGTTGTTGTAGGATAAGATAGGATAATGTACCCAAATGGACCATGTCATTCCTCAGCCACTAAAAAATTAGAAAAGATAATGGTCGATTAAAAAGCTACTTCTGTATTCCTGTTTTCAAGACAGAACCAGAAAGCAGTTTTGGTAGTTAAAAGGAACAGCCACTCAGCTCTCTCTTTGGCATTTGACAGTTCAATGAAATAAGTAAC
Source organism: Bison bison bison (assembly GCF_000754665.1). NCBI lineage: Eukaryota > Metazoa > Chordata > Mammalia > Artiodactyla > Bovidae > Bison > Bison bison. The sequence continues at coordinate 1,908,289 of NW_011494851.1, read as the reverse complement.
TCTATAGAGGTTTTATACCTTAGCTCCCAAATGTAGGACTCTATACTCCATTTCACTTTGAATAAAATAAGCAGAGGATTTGTAAACTTTTTTTTTTTTTTTTTCCTGGAACTGGTCTTTAATTGTAGACAGAAACAAAAAGAAACAGGCAAAACATGGGCTGACTTCTGGCTTAATTGATGTAAAATATCAATGCATTTGTTTGCATTTGTTGCTACTGTTGTTTAATTGCTATGTCATGTCTATTTGTGACCCAATGGACTGTAGCCCGCCAGGCTCCTCTGTCCATGGGATTTTCCAGACAAGAATACCAGAGTGGGTTGCCATTTCCTTCTCCAGGGTATCTTCCCGACTCAGGGTTCAAATCTGTGTCTCCTGTATTGGCAGGTGGATTCTTTACTGCTGAATCACCGTGGAAGCACCAGAACATGCATAGTTACTCTCAATTCTAGATTTCACTGCTTATTTGAGTACATATTTTTTCCTACATAGCACCTTTTGTTAGCATTTTATATTGAGGTTCTCAAACTTTTTCAGTCTCAACCCATTAGAACATAATTCTAACAGTAATACTAATATTAAGATCAGGACCAAGGAATAAGGAATAATAAAGAGGTGTTGAGAATTAATTGATTTTATGATCAACTTTTGTCATCCCTCTATTTTTTAATGTTTTTAATAAGATTTTGTCTTAAATGTTATTTTTAAGCCATTTGCCTTATTTAAAAATTTAATATACTTAGATTTGCATAAAAATGAGCAGAATGTATGGAGAATTTCTATATACAACCTCAATATTCCCCTCACCCTTTCCCCACTATTATTAGCATGTTGCATTAAGTATGTTGTTATAATTGACCAGCCAAATGTTGATAGGCTATTATTAGCTAAAGGCAATGGTTTATAGTTTATATTAAAGTTCACTGTGTTGTACATTCTGTTGTTATTGTTCAGGGGGGTCAGTCATGCCCAACTTTTTGTGATCCCATGGACTATAAACTCTGTGGGTTTTAACAAATATATTACAACATGAGTTTACCACTGCAGCCTCATACAGAACATTCACTGTTCTCTCTGTATACACTCTGAAGATGTACCTTCCTTTTAATTACAATAGCATTACTTTGTTCACCTTCTGGAACATTTAATATTGATTAATCTATATAGTCTAAGCATGTGTGTAAGTAGCATTGTTTCCTGGAAAATTTTAGTAAGTGTTTCCAAAACATATTTTTACAAAAATAAAATGAATGGTTATCGTGTTTGTTTATAGAGGATTATGCTCTTACGTCTCAGAAATTCCACTATTGCTCTTTTTCCATCTGTTGTTTTTACAGTAGATTACAGGGTACACCTGCCTCCTTGCTTTGGTGGAAAGTCTTTTCCCCACTGAGTTCTCTGTACTTCCTGTACACACAATGGGCAAGCCATCACATTCTCCTGGGTATCACCTCTGAATCTTACTGCAGTTTCCACTTTTGTATTTACTCGCATCGTCTTCCATTTAAAGAGGATAAACTTTCTTTTGGAAATCTTTTATTGTGCTTATCTTAAGGGTTATTAGGATCATTCGGAATAATTTATTCATTTGAGAGAGATTTCAGAATATTGACTTGTCATATTTGTACTAAAATGGAGATAGAGTAATCGTCTCTGCCTAGGGCAGAAAGAACAAGCAGTAGTCCTTCATAGAGTCACTTCAAAATCAGGGTTTATGGCTTCTCTTGTTTTAATGTCTCTTTGTTCTGTTTTCTGATTTCTTTGAGACATAGAGCGTGTGTATTTACTTCTAAAGTTGAAAATAACTCGTTTAGATTATTTAAAAATGGACTGTGAATCTGTTGTTAGTATTTTATGTGGATTCTCCTGAATCAAGAGAAAAACTGGATATTCCGTTCTGACACTCAGATTTTGATTTAAAAAAATTTGGTTTTGTGCATTGTTTCTTCTCCCCAAACTTGAAGGAGAAGGATGAGGAAAAGTATTTGGACACTGTGAATCTCAAATATTTTGGTTATGATCAGGGTGAGTTTCGCCAGAACCTTGTTTTGGCTTTGCTTTCTACCAAAGGAGAAGAAAGATAATGACAAGCATTGAGGCCCACACTGAGTGTGGGGAGGCTAATAAAGATGATAATAATGCTGAAGTGGAAAAAAAGAGCACATTAGTGGATATAGAAAAGCTCTTTATTTGGGCAGTGATAGAAAAGAATTCTAAAGGGAATGGATATTATACTATATAATGCAAATGCCAGTATAATGAAGAACAGTCTTGTTCCAGAATAGCTTTGTATTCATTATTTTTTAGAAAAACAAAAAGCATACTCCACCCGTAAGGTAATTAAGATAAATAATTTAAGGAATTTAAGATAGTCATTAAGCATACACTGAAGTTTAGATGAAGCACAATTTCACATGTAGATTTCCCACATGGAAACTTAGTAATTATGAATAAAGTTTTTCTTTTTTAAATGTCCCCCTCTGCTTTGGCATATGAAAGAAAATTTGTAATTCGTCTTTAATATATACAATTATATTGAATAAATCAGCAATAGTCACCGTGTACTCCTGCAAGTAAGATTGTCATGCTTGTTTTATTTGTTTAGTAGATGTTCTGTTTGTACATTTAAAGTTATTATGTGTGTGTGTGTGTGTGTGTGTGTGTGTGTGTGTGGTTAGTTGTTCAGTCATGTCTGACTCTTTGAGACACCATGGACTGTAGCCCGCCAGGGTTCTATGTTCATGGGATTCTCCAGGCAAGAATATTGAAGTGAGTTGCCATGCCCTTCTCCAGTAAACTCACTATGCTGCTGCTGCTGCTAAGTCACTTCAGTCGTGTCCGACTCTGTGCGACCCCAGAGATGGCAGCCCACCAGGCTTCTCCGTCCCTGGGATTCTCCAGGCAAGAACACTGAAGTGGGTTGCCATTTCCTTCTCCAATGCAGGAAAGTGAAAAGTGAAAGTGAAGTCGCTCAATTGTGTCCGACTCTAGCGACCCCATGGACTGCAGCCTATCAGGCGCCTCTAAAACAGTGCAAATATTTTCTTCTTTACAGGCTCTCAAAACACTTTCACATTATAGGAAAACTCACAAATATAAACTGGAAAATGACCTTTATCCATAATACCCTCTTGTTAATCCTTTCTTTTTACCCTAACTGCAGTTGGCTAGATAAAGACCTCATAGCCTTCAAACTGCAGTTTGAAGTCTTACTTCCTTGGGAAACTGTGGTTCAAAAGCTAACTAATCATTCCCCCATTAGCTGATTGATCATGCTGCAAAATTATTTTTGCCTCTATCCCAACCCCTATCTGGGCTTCCCTGATGGCTCAAATGGTAAAGAATCTGCCTGCAGTGCAGGAGACCTGGGTTTGATCCCTGGGTCGGGAAAATCCCCTGGAAAAGGGCATGGCAACCAACTCCAGTATTCTTGCCTGGAGAATTCCATGGAGAGAGGAGCCTGGCAGGCAGGCTACAGTTCTTGGGGCCTGGAAGAGTTGGATACAACTGAGCGACTTCTATTTTCACTTCAATCCTTATCTGTTTTTCCTCCAGATCACAATGTATGCAGCTGTGTTATCCATACTCATCACCTTGGCTAACTTTCTATCCAAACACTTAATTCTTCTGATCCATTTCTCTTGGATGATGTTTTCTACCATTCTGTATCATAAGCAGGGAACATAAATGTGAACCTGGACTAGGAAATGGCAACCACTCCAGTATTCTTGCCAAGAAGCCTCATGGACAGAGGAGCCTGGTGGCTATAGTCCTTGCGGTCGGAAAGAGTAGGACACGACTGAGCACCTACACACACACACACACACACACGCACACACACACACACAGTTTCAGATTATTGCTAAAGTTATATATAGCTTACAGTTAGCTTGCCTGTGATAGGAGACAGCTGTGCACACACTTGTATCAAACAGTCATTTCCAAATGTTATTCCTTCCTGCTTCATATTGGGTTCACATATTTTACTTTTCCCCACTATGTATATGGAGATTTCTGGGCATCAATTTAAAGGTTTCTCTGTGAAATGATGTGCTCCAGATCCGAACCTACAATCATTTTCCTTCTGAAAGAAAATAAAACTCTGTTCTCATTGATATGTGCTGCATTTTCTATATGTGACTATAATGATTTTTTTTTTACTCTCATCTTCCCATTCATTAATGAAGACGTTAAATAAACTGGGCTTTGCAGAGGTCCCCAAGGCCCAAGTACCAGGTATTTTCCAAGTGGTTTGATTGCTGTTTATCATGACTTTTTTTTTTTCCCCTACCCATTCTTCAGCTGTTTTCAATTCATGTGACAGTGCTCCCATGCAAGTCAATTTGAATTAATTTTGCAAGCAAAATGCTTTATGGTTCTGAGTACATAATCTGCCTCTCCCACAGAGAAAAAAAATATACTGTAATCATCCAGCATTCCTGTTGATTATTTCCATTAAAGGCAGCAGGGGGAGAGAGAATGTTCAAGACTCCTCTCTCATTTGAAGTTTTTTGAGCTCTTTGCTATTCATTACCTTATTCTCTCTCCCTTTTTTTCCCCTTTGTGCCATTCAGTGCTTGTACTAATGCAGAAAATGATGGTCCAAACCGTTCAGCCTGACATCTCTCTTTTCTGGAGCCTGGGGCTGCTGTCTTTTTGATCTTACATCCCACCACTCTTCCCTCCATATGATCTGACTTCTCTCTTTTTAATTCCCCAAAGGATTAATGTAAATTTGTACCTCTTGAATGGATTACTTTCAGTATTCCACCTTTTACCCTCCATATAGCCCATCTTAAAGCTAGTAATTTTTCCAAGCCCAGTTTAAGTTATACAACATGAAGCTTTCTTTTACCACCTGCAAAGGTGATCACTGCCTAGTCTGTCAGAATTCAGCACTTCCCATGTACTGAATACACTAAAAATTATTTACAGTGTTACCAGTGTTTGAGTGTGACTTTTTTAATCTTCTCTAGTGTAAAGACCTTTCTGTTGTTACTTGTAGCGCGCTGTCCTATGCCTTAAATATGTATTCACATTAATAGCATTTGTCACTGACAGATACATAACTAGGCATGAATCTGTAGGAAGCAGTGGTCATTCAGACCCAGAAGGCTGTAGATTTTTGTCTAAAATAGAACAGTAAAAAGAGACATCAAGGTTTGGATTTAGTCTTATTATTTGGTGTTATGCAGCTTGAACTAAGAACACTTTATTTTTATTATACAGCTAATTTTGCTGTTGCTGTTTAGTTGCTAAGTCATGCCTAACTCTTTGTGACCCCATGGACTGTAGCCCGCTAGGATCCTCTGTCTATGGGATTTCCCAGGCAAGAATACTGGAGTAGGTTGCCATTTCCTTTTCCAGGGGATCTTCGTGATCCAGGGATCGAATCTATATCTCCTGCTTGGCAGGTGGATTCTTTACCACTATACCACCTGGGAAGCTACAACTAATTTCCCCAAAATATTGTTATGTGCTAAACAGTGAGATTACATTGATATATAGGACTCACTTCCTTTCTTCAACTACTCAGTGGATAAGTTTGAATGATGTTCATTAGAGCTGTGAAATACAGAGTCTGCAGAAACTTTCTGGGGCCCTCTCTGTATTGAGTTCAATCCAAATTACTAACTTGTAATATGTATTTGCCTCCTTAAAAGGCATTATGGTTAACATGGAGACTTTGGAATCAGCTACTCTAGATTCATATTCTGATACCAGCCCTCACTACCTAATGTGTAGCAAGTTAATCTCTCTGTGTCTCTCTTTCCTCATTTATAAATCATGAGGAACATGATTTATACTGAACAACCTTCTCGTAACGTTTAGAATGAGACAACGATGTGATGCTTAGCACAATGCCTGGTTAACTCAAAACCCAAAATCAATTTGAATAGCTGAAAAAATGAAAGAAAAGGATTGGGCATGCTTTCATGAGCTAGGAAGTGGTTGCCCCCTCTCTCTGGTTCCTACTTTTGACTAGGCGTTTGTTCATTTTTCTCTCAGGACAGCAGATTTCTTTGCTTCACTCCCACATGGCTTTCGAGATCTTCCCTGGTAGCTCAGTTGGTAAAATATCTGCCTGCATTATAGGAGACCCTGGTTCTATTCTTGGTCAGGAAGATCCCCTGGAGAAGGGATATGCTACCCACCCAGTATTCTTGGGCTTCCCTGATGACTCAGATTGTAAAGAATCTGCCTGCAATGTGGGAGACCTGGGTTCGATCCCTTAGTTGGGGAGATCCCTTGGAGGAGGGCTTGGAAACCCACTCCAGTATTCTTGCCTGAGAATCCCCATGGACAGGGGAGCCTGGTGGGCTACAGTCCATGGAATTGCAAAGAGTCTGACACAGCTGAGCAACTAAACACACACATGGCTTTCACCCAATTTCAAATTTGAAGGACCAGCTCAGACTGACTGGGAATGTTCTAAATTGCATATAGAAAGATTTTGATCAGTACCATTCAGTTCTGTCAACCATCACTGATTCAGATAAAACCAGCTGGTTTGAGGAAGGAGAGTTCTTTGATACTCATATTTAATTGATCTATTTGACTAATTTAAAATCTTACTAATATATGTCCCACTATTTTATTCTAAACTTCACTGTAACCAGTGATTCTACATCTTTGGTTATCATCATTCTGTTCTGTAACACAAATATCACTGTGCCTCCATGCTACTTTCTGGTATACATCTAGTTATGAGTAAGAAGACTAATAACATCCTGTTAGCTCATCGTTTCCTTAGAGGCCAAGAAAATCACCCTTGTGTATGCTGACCTGGTTATGAGAGTCCCTACGCTGCATCGTAAGCCAAGTCTCCTGCTTAGAAGCAAGTTACAGATACAAAAATATGGAAACAAAAGAGGAGGGCAGTCTTTACTGTTGAGTAGTAGTCTTTACAGTCTTTGACATCAATTAATGCTTTTCTTATGTGGGATTGCCTTCTGTGATTTCAACACTTCCAAAGTGTTATTCAGAATATTTAATGCCATAGGTTATGAATCTGAACTTACTCAGAAAACATGTTCCAATTCAGGGTTATTTCTTAACACTTGATCTAGAGCATAGATAATGGAAATGTACATATGCTTCATGAATCCTTCATGTATTCCACTCCACATTATATACATCCGGACAGGACAGCTGCCAGAACTGTTGGAGAAGTTTCATTTTAAAGAGTTTTGTGCAGTTGGGTACGCATGAACTTTTAATTGATTATAACATGCAAATATGTAATAAGCTGAAGAATCACAGGCTGTGCTTTGATTACAAATTATTTAAATAATGGAGGATTATTCAGTTTGTGTCACAGATAGTTCCAGTCTGCACAGTTAAAGGCCAAATGATGAGTATAATCCTGAAAAATAAAGTCGTTTCATTAAACAAGCCTCCCTGGCTTACTGTTTGCTTTATTTTGATGCCAGATTGAATAATAGGATTTTTAAAGGTAATTTAACAGTGATAGTGTATTGCATTTTTATCATCTTAGAATTTTGGAGTTCTTTTACACTTGTAAAATATACAGATGAAATAATTATGATAAAAATATCATATAATTTCAGTGCTAATGTCAGGAAAATTAAAGTGGTTCCAAAAAGTGTTGTTAATATGGAGGGTGAAAAGTAGCTATAATGTCATCACATGTTGATAGTATTTTCTTGCTAGCCAATCATCAGTAATTTTCATGGAAGCTTTATTCATTAGTGCCCTGAAATTTATACCTGACATATACATTTAATATGTAGAGTGTATTTTTTGAAAGTAGAAATGAGCATGCAGATACATTGTCATATATGATGTCAGTAAAACGTTGAAACTGGGGTCTTTCAGGGAACTTCTTTGTATCATCAAGTGGAAAATTAAAGACTTAGCCGAGAAAAGTAATAAACCACAGGATTTTATAGTTGAAGTTCTTCATGTTATTTGAAAAATATGATCAATATTTCCAATATACCTAAAAGAGTTGATTTTTTTTAGAGTTGGTTTTTTAAAAAAATGAATTCATATAGTATAAAACTATTAAAATCTCCACCACATAAAGAACAGCACTAAAAATGAAAACAATAATGGTAACAGCATGAATTAAAATTGCAAGTGTTCCAAACCTTAGTTACCTCAGTTTATTCATTCATTAAATAAGAATTGTTTGTATTGTTGCTTTTGTTCAATCATTAAGTCATGCATGAACTGCACAAACCAGGTTTCTCTGTCCTTCACTATCTCCTCTTTGAGAGTTGACTCAAATTGACGTCCACTGAGTTGGTGATGCCATCCAACAGTCTCATCCTCTGCTGCCCTCTTCTTCTCCTGCCCTCAATCTTTCCTAGTATCAGGGTCTTTTCCAATGAATCGGCTCTTCGCATCAGGTGGCCAAAGTATTAGAGCTTCAGCTTTAGCATCAGTCCTTCCAACGGATATTCAGAGTTGATTTCCTTTAGGATTGACTGACTTGATCTTCTTGCGATCCAGGGGACTCTCAAGAGTCCTCTCCAGCACCACAGTTCAAAAGCATCAATTCTTCAATACTCAACCTTCTTTATGGTCCAGTTCTCACATCCATATATGACTAGTGGAAAAACCATAGCTTTGACTAAACAGACCTTTGTTGCCAAAGTGAGGTCTCTGCTTTTTAATAAACTGTGTAGATTTTTCATAGATTTCCTTCCGAGAAGCAAGCATCTTTTAATTTCATGGCTGCAGTCACTGTTTACGGTGATTTTGGAGTGCAAGAAAATAAAATCTGCTGTTGTTTTCAGTTATTTTTTCCCTTTTAATTGCCATGAAGTGATGGGACCATATGCCATCATCTGAGTTTTTTGATGTTCAGTTTTAAGCCAAATTTTTCACTCTTCTCTTTCACCAGCATCAAGAGGCTCTTTAGTTCCTCTTCACTTCTGTCATTAGAGTGGTATCATCTGCATATCTGAGGTTGTTGATATTTCTCTTGGCAATCTTGATTCCAGCTTATGACTCATCCAGCTTGGCATTTCACATGATGTACTTTGTATTAATATTAAATAAGCAGGGTGACAAAGCCCACCCTGAGGGCTCTACTCTCTTGACTGTATCTCCTGAAGGTCCTACTTCCCAATACCATCACGTCAGGATTTCAACTTCCAGAAGTACAAGCTGGACTTATAAAAGGCAGAGTAACCAGAGACCAAATCGTCAGCATTCATTGGATCATATAGAAAACAAGGGAATTTCAGAAAAATATCTACTTCTGCTTCATTGACTACACTAAAGTCTTTGACTGTGCGGATCACGACAAACCTTGGAAAGTTCTTAAAGAGATGGGAGTACTAGACCATCTTACCTGTCTCGTGATGAACCTGTATGCAGATCAAGATGCAACAGTTAGAACCTTACATGAACAACTGACTGGTTCCAAATTGGGAAAGGAGTACATCAAGGCTGAAGAAGGGCTGACTTCTGACTGATGCTTTTTCCCAAGTTGATATTTACTTTAGTAGACTGAGTAGATTTAATAGATTATCTGAAACAGAAAATGCATATGTCAATGCATAGGTTAAGCCAAAAGGATTCTATACCCTAGTAAGTTTCAAAAATATTAAATGAAATAGAATTAAGCATATTTCTCTACTTTTTTCATTATACTAAACTTTTAGAGATTAATGATCATGCAGGTCTCCCAAATAATTTGATCAAGAAGTATTTTACTCATTGTAAGTATGAACATCTTTATGAAGAATGTTCAGCGGAACACAATTTAGGAAAAAACATTTTTTAAAAGAAATTTTTAAAAAGCATATCTGGATGCTGTGATAACAGAAATAAGAATAAAGAAATATATGTTTCCCCTTTGTCATAATGGTATATGAAACATTGCCTAAGAATCACTTCCTTATGCATGATGAAATTCTAAGGCACCATAATAACAACTAGCTAGTTTGTCACTGGAAATTGCAGCCTATACATAGTTTTGGGACACATTAGACTTATTTTCCATTCTTATTGTGCAGACTAGGTGACCTAGACATGCAAGCCATGGTTGGAGAGAACTTCAAATCTGCTCTTTCTAAATGTCAGAGAAATTCCATTTTCACTTACATAAATGAGAAACAAAATAATTTATATTATGCTCTAATTATACATCAATATAATGTCATCTGTTACTACATGGTAGAATAGAGAATGAAGCCATATAAAAACCCCACAGTTTTACTGAATAAATGTTTTCTAAAAAAATGGAGTAACTTTTGCATCAACTTGAGCATCGCATGTACACAAATGGACTTTCTAAATAACACTTAGATTCAAAATTATGTGATTTTGCATGCTTCTGCTGCTGCTGCTAAGTCGCTTCAGTCATGTCAGTCTCTGTGCCACCCTGTAGATGGCAGCCCACCAGGCTCCTCTGTCCCTGGGATTCTCCAGGCAAGAATACTGGAATGGATTGCCGCTTCCTTCTCCAATGCATGAAAGTGCAAAGAGAAAATGAAGTCACTCAGTTGTGTCCAACTCCTAGCGACCCCATGGACTGTAGCCTACCAGGCTCCTCCGTCCATGGGATTCTCCAGGCAAGAGTACTGGGGTTGCATATAACTTTGAAATCATGCTTTTGAACTTAATTTCTTGAGTAGCTTATTTGTTAATTGTTTTGTCCAACAAATATATATCCATCAAACTAGAATGCTTAGAATTACACTGGACACTCAGGATACAAAGTTACAAGATTTTCATTGACTTTTTGAAAAACATCTGCTATAGCTGGAGCCAAATACATAAAGAAGTTCAGATCTTGTAATGAAAGTTTTTTACAATGAAATTTGAACTCCAAATTCAATCCATAACATTTAAATATTCTATCAAAATAATGACGTAGCTAATAGGGATGTCTTCTGTGGACTCTGGTAAGCAATTTATGTATTTAGTGATGTGTTAGTCTTCTACTGCGATATTTATAAAACCTCAGAGGTTCAAAAGTGTTTTTCATTATTGCAATAAATTCATGTTTTATTTCTCCATTGCCAGTGACAAATTTAATGTCAAGCCTTATTTGACATAATGCCCATTTTCCAAATGTAAATTGTTACTCAAAGTGTGACTTAGATATATGTTAACATTTATTGAAATATTTTCTTTTAATAAATATTAAAAATAACTGCTAATACACCCGCATATTGCTATCTGGATGTTATCTGTGTCAGTTGGTGATACCAAAATTAGGTTTACTTATTTTTAACCATAAATTGAATCAGTTGTTACATTGTTGATGATTTCTTATCATGTAGCTACAACCATGGAGACAAGAAGATTTTTAAATTTAGCTCATTTTTGCAATGGTCTCCTTTTGTGAATTAGGTCAAGTAGGTCAATTACTAAATCTTTCTAGAGATGAAAATATCAATATACCTTATCGAAGAACTGGGAGAGAAATATAAGCACTGTTTAAATGGATGATATCTTAATATTTCTGACTGTCATAGCTGGTATCACTTGATTGGAGGAGATTAGTTCAACTCCTTTGTTACATACTATACGATTACCTCTGCACATGACAGCAGGAGCATATAGAATATATGAAAATCCTTCATAGATGTGTGTCTTCTACACACTCCGGGAAAAAGGCAATTAATCATCTTATATTACATAGTATTATATTTATTATATATAATATATGTATATATTAAGAATGTGGATAATTCTTAAAGAGATGGGGATATCAGACCACCTTACTTGCCTCCTGAGAAATCTATATGCAGGTCAAAAAGCAACAGTTAGAACTGGATATGGAACAACAGACTGGTTCCAGATTGGGAAAGGAATACATCAAGGCTATATATTGTCACCCTGCTTATTTGACTTATATGCAGAGTACATCATCCAAAATGCCAGGCTGGATGAAGAACAAGCTGGAATCAAGATTTCTGGGAAAAATATCAATAACCTCAGATATGCAGATGACACCACCCTTATGGCAGAAAGTGAGGAAGAGCTAAAGAACCTCTTGATGAAAGCGAAAGAGCAGATTTTTATAAAAAAGTTGGCTTAAAACTCAACATTCAGAAAACTAAGATCATGGCATCTGGCCCCATCAGTTCATAGCAAATAGATGGGGAAACAGTGGAAACACTGGCTGACTTTATTTTTCTGGGCTCCAAAATCACTGCAGATGATGACTGCAGCCATGCAATTAAAAGACCCTTGCTCCTTGGAAGAAAAGTTATGTCCAACCTAAAGAACATTAAATAAAGAGATTCAATAAAAAGCAGAGACATTACTTTGCCAACAAAGGTACACTTAGTCAAAGCTATGGTGTTTTCCAGTAGTCATGTATGGATGTGAGAGTTGGACTATAAAAAAAGCTAACTGCCAAAGAATTGATGCTTTTGAACTGTGGTGTTGGAGAAGACTCTTGAGAATCCCTTGGACTGAAGGGAGAACAAACCAGTAAATCCTAAAGGAAATCAGTCCTGAATATTCTTTGGAAGGACTGATGCTAACACTGGAACTCCAATACTTTGGTCACCTGGCACGAAGAAGTGACTCATTTGAAAAGATCCTGATGCTGGGAAAGTTTGAAGGCAGGAAGAGAAATGGATGACAGAGGATGAGATGGTTGGATGGCATCACCAATTCAATGGATTTGAGTTTGAGCAAGCTCCAGGAGTTGGTGATGGACAGGGAAGCCTGATGTGCTGCAGTCCATGAGGTTGCAAAGAGTGGGACAGGACTGAGCGACTGAACTGAACTGAATCATCTTATATACTGTATATGGTAAATTGGCAGTTTCAGAAAACAATAGACCCCCAAGTACAATAATTCTCTTCATGTGGCTTTTTTTCTATCATCTCAGTCTATTGTTACATTTAGTAGATTTCCCTGTATAACACTGCTCTATATCTCTCTTTTCCATGTAGCAATTTATATAGGAGATCATATACTATAGACCTTAATATCATAAAGGAAAATCCTGTTTTCTTAGTTCAGTTCAGTCACTCAGACATGTTGTTGGTTATCTAAATCTTAAATATCCTTAGTACCACAGTTAATAAAAAGAATCATGTGCAATAAATACTGAACTTTGCAGTGGTCATTTCATCTGTAATTTTCTCGTTTTTACAGAATTTGTTTATAAATATTTGTTTATGAAATTTCTTCCTTTACACATGAAATTATTTTCAATATTTTGTGTCTTTAAAGACATCTGTTGTTGTTGTTTAGTTGCTTAGTCATTATTGCAAACCCATGGGGTGTAGCCTTTCCATGGGATTTTCTTGGCAAGAATATTGGAGTGGGTTGGTATTTCCTCCTCCAAGGGATCTTCCCCACCCATGGATCTAATTGGATTTCTCCTGCATTGGAGGCAGATTCTTTACTCTGTTGAGCCACCTGGGAAGCCCCCTTAAAGACATATACCTTAAAATTTGTTAGAATGCTGTGAGAGAGATAAAACCAGGGTTAATTTTGTTAGGATTTTAAAAGGAAATGCACTGATTAGTAACAGTAAGTGAAAGTTCTTGCCCCCATCCTTAGTCAGCAAGTCATGTATCCATTAATGGGTGGAAGCCACATTCTTCAGTAAATTTGTGAATCACTAACCTAAAAGACATTGAATAATGACACATCAACCTAAAAGCATTCACTTTATGGTTTTGGGATATCACCAAAATTATTTTTGTATTTTAAATAATTCAATAATTTTTTTTATTATTTTGTAATTATTTTAGCTCTTTCTATTTAACTTTTCCTGAAGCATAACAATTATTTCCATTTTACCTCTACATGTTATTTGACCAAATTCTGTTTTCCCAGTTTCTGATGTGTATCATAATTAGTAAAAGTGAAATGTGAGATTAGTTGTTAGATCATAGAGATTTTTTTGTCCATTAATCATTAGCACTAATGGTACAAATATATGCATTTTTAGCATTTTCTAGTTTTACTTGAAAGTAAGCAATATTATCGAATCAAGCCTTAAACTTTCATTGCTAATTATAATAGTTGCCATAGTGCTATTTAGCACATGGTTGTTAAAACACATAATTCATTTGTTTCTAAGAGCAAGATACTCTGTATTCAAAATCTTTGATGTGATTTCATTAAGAATTTTTTGTTTTATTTTTCTGTCACTCATAATAATAGACACAATCCATTATATAAGGCAGAAATATACTTACCAAGCAGTCACTACGAAGCTATTGACCTCAAAGTCTTTCTTTTTATTGAAGTAGAGTTGATTTATAATACTGTGTTAGTTTCAGGTGTATAGCAAAGTGATTATTTTTTTCAGGCTATATTTCATAATATGTTATTACAGGATACTAGATATAATTCTCTGTGCTCTACAGGTAAACTCTGTTGCTTATCTATTTTATGTATAGTAGTTTGTATCTGTTAATTCCACATTCCTAGTTTTTCCCTCCCTCCTTCTCCCCTTTGGTAACCATAAGTTTGTTTTCTATGTCTGTGAATCTATTTCTGTTTTATATGTAGATCATTTGTATTGTTTTTAGCTTCCACATATATGTGATGTTACATGCTGTTTGTCTTTGTCTGACTTTGTTTAATATTCCCTAGGTCCATCTGTTTTTGTTGCACGTGACTATATTTCATTCTTTTCTATGGCTTAGTAGTATTCCATTGTGTGTGTGTGTGTGTGTGTGTGTGTGTATACTACGTTTTCTTAAGCCAGTCGTCTGTTGATAGGCACTTGGATTGTTTTCATGTCTTGGCTACTGTAGATAAAGCTGCTCTGAACATTGAGGTGCATGTGTCTTTTCAAATTGGAGTTTACATTTTTTTCTGACTATATACCTAGGAGTGGGGTTGCTGGTTCACATGGTAGTTCTATGTTTAATTTTTTGAGAAACTGTTTTCCATACTGGTTGCACCAATGTACATTCCCACTAACAGTATAGGAGGATTCCCTTTCTCCACTCCCTCTCCAACATTTATTATTTGTAGACTTTTTGATCATGGCCATTCTTACCTTATTGTGCTTTTGATTTGCATTTGTCTAATAGTTAGCAGGGTTCAGCATCTTTCCATATGCTTTTTGGCTATCTGTATGTCATCTTTGGAGAAATGCCTATTTAGATCTGCCCATTTTTTGACTGAGTTGTTTGTTTTTGCTGTTGAGTTATATGAGTTGTTTATATATTTTGAATATCAACCTCTTGTTTGTTGCATCATTTGAAAATATTTTCTCTCATTCCAGAAGTTGTGTTTTCATTTTGTTGATTGTTTTTTTGCAAAAGTTCTTAAGTTTGCTTAAGGTCCATTTATTTATTTTACTGAGCGCAGAGTTTTTATGTCTAAGTCTCCATGGAGTGGCTCTTCTCAATATACACAGAATTCCAAAATCCTAGAGCCTTCTGCCTCATATGGTTAATGGAGTGGCTCTTCTCAATATACACAGAATTCCAAAATCCTAGAGCCTTCTGCCTCATATGGTTATCTCAAAAGGTTAAAGAGACAATATTTCCTTTCTAGCACTTACTGTAAACCTGAAATTATATTATATTAATTTTATGATTGTATGCCTCCTATGATAGTATGTTAAGTATGTCTCCATGTGTGCTAAGTTGCTTCAGTCGTATCCGACTCTTTGCAACCCCATGGGCTGTAGTCCAGGTTTATCTGTCCAGGGAATTCTCCAGGCAAGATACTGGAGTGGGTCACCATGCCCTTCTCCAGGGAATCTTCCCAACCCAGGGACTGAACCCAGGTCTTCCACACTGCAGGTGGATTGTTTACCATCTGAGCCAGCAGGGAAGCCCAAGAGTACTGGCGTGGGTAGCATATTCCTTCTCTAGGATATCTTCCCCAAATCAGGAATCGAACTCTGTTCTCCTGCACTGCAGGAGGATTCTTTACCAGCTGAATTATGAGCGAAGCCTGATATTGTGTATATTAGTTATTATTACATACTTTGATATCATTTTGTGAGACATAAGGCCTAGGAGCCTAACTTCTTTTAATTAAAAAGAAATTTTTGTATTAAAAGAAGTATAAAGTAGAAAAAAACTTTTTACTTGGAATATGATTTCTAAGATTTATGTCTAGGTTAGTTACAAGTTATATGGGAGAGCTACCTTTTCATAAGCTAAAGTGACTAAACCCATTTTATGCAAATCATTTGATAATAAATTGTCATATAATCACTCTGTGCCCTTAAAATTAAATCTTAATACACTATCTGATAGTTCTCAGCTTTGCTGAGTTTCTGCACGACACACCAATCACTCTGTTCTTATTAATAATTTAAGTTACATGAACTTGAAGTTCAAATACTGTGCATAGTTTACCTCAGAAGCCAGACCAGGTGCATTCTGTAAGGCATCATTCACTCCCTCTTTTTTATAGACAAAACCTAACAAGCATCTCCTAGAATTATGCAATAGTTACGCCTCTCATCAACCAACTCATCAACTGATGAGTTTTAAAAATTAAGTCTAAAGCATTCCCTAAATCAAAACCCATAAACTACCTGCTATTATCACTATTATTTTATTAAAATAGAATTCTAATACCAAAATACTGAGAAGCACATAATCCTCAAATAAATAATAATCCATTAAACTGAACAAACTGGGTTTTGTGAAATAGCTCACCATTTTTCTCATTTCTTTAAGAATTAGTGAAGATTTTGTCAGGGTCCCTTGGCTAATATTTGGACATGATATAAAATTTGTATTTTCATTTATAGACTGGAACACTTAACTTCTTGTCCAGGGTT
Source organism: Bison bison bison (assembly GCF_000754665.1). Lineage (NCBI taxonomy): Eukaryota > Metazoa > Chordata > Mammalia > Artiodactyla > Bovidae > Bison > Bison bison. Next base: position 1,891,575 of record NW_011494851.1, on the reverse strand, counting down.
TTAAAACTCTTCCATGTTTCCTCAAACTTGAATGTAAATTCACCCAGGTCCATATGTGAACATATAAGCAAATTAAAGAGCAAATATTTTTCAAGAAAACCTTTCATTGCTATGATGCTTACCATTATTTCTAAATCAGTGTATATACCCAGAATCTAGTTGGTAGATTTAATAAAAAAAAAAAAACAAACACTTTACTTAGTTTACAGTTCATCTTTGAAGAGTATACTGAATAAAATACTTTTTAGGGTTGACTCTAACCAAAAAAGTTACTTTTCTGTAGAATAAAGCATCTCAACACAATACAATTACACAGGGAGAAATATCAATAACCTCAGATATGCAGATGACACCACCCTTACAGCAGAAAGTGAAGAGGAACTAAAAAGCCTCTTGATGAAAAGTGAAAGTGGAGAGTGAAAAACTTGACTTAAAGCTCAACATTCAGAAAACGAAGATCATGGCATCCAGTCCCATCACTTCATGGGAAATAGATGGGGAAACAGTGGAAACAGTGTCAGACTTTATTTTTCTGGGCTCCAAAATCACTACAGATGGTGACTGCAGCATGAAATTAAAAGACGCTTACTCCTTGGAAGGAAAGTTATGACCAACCTAGATAGCATATTACTATAGCAGAGACATTACTTTGCCAACAAAGGTCCGTCTAGTCAAGGCTATGGTTTTTCCTATGGTCATGTACGGATGTGAGAGTTGGACTGTGAAGAAGGCTGAGCACCGAAGAATTGCTGCTTTTGAACTGTGGTGTTGGAGAAGACTCTTGAGAGTCCCTTGGGCTGCAAGGAGATCCAACCAGTCCATTCTGAAGGAGATCAGCCCTGGGATTTCTTTGGAAGGAATGATGCTAAAGCTGAAACTCAAGTACTTTGGCCACCTCATGAGAAGAGTTGATTCATTGGAAAAGACTCTGATGCTGGGAGGGATTGGGGGCAGAAGGAGAAGGGTACGACAGAGGATGAGATGGCTGGATGGCATCACTGACTCGATGGACGTGAGTCTGAGTGAACTCCGGGAGTTGGTGATGGACAGGGAGGCCTGGCGTGCTGCGATTCATGGGGTCGCAAAGAGTCGGACATGACTGAGCGACTGATCTGATCTGAATATGAGGATGCTAGAGCAAGTTAGCCTGACTGAATTATTTTAACCTTAAGATTCCCATCTAAGGCTTAATCGTACTCTTTGCTGCTGCTGCTAAGTCGCTTCAGTTGTGTCTGACTCTGTGCAACCCCATAGATGGCAGCCCACCAGGCTTTCCCATTCCTGGGATTCTCCAGGCAAGAACAGTGGAGTGGGTTGCCATTTCCTTCTCCAGAGGCTTCAGCAAAATAGAATCTAAGTGAAACCTTAATCTGAGAATTTAATGGACTGTAGCCTTTCCTTTGAACTCACACTACTGATGGTAATGTTAGTGCCTGATGAACTCCCTTTTTCCCCCAAATCTCTAACATGCCCAGAAACACATCCACATACAAACACACTGATACACACAACCCGATACTAGACAAAGAAAAACACTCAGAAGATGTCTAGGACCTAATATGTCAACATGCTAGGAGTCCTAATAAAACTATCACATTCTGGAACCCTGTGGAAGGGTTTTCTGGGTTTGACTCGGTATTTGAACTCTTATTCTTACCCCTGGGTGCCTGACTTTGCTTTTGGTTCTTTTTTTTTTTTTTTCCTGTACTATGATTTTTTAACCTTTCTCACTTTTTGGTGTCCTCTTTCATTTATTCAACAAAATAATGCTTATTATAAATCTATTTTGTACTAGTACTGTGTACACTGTAAATGGAGAAATGAAAGACAAAACTCCATGCTGCACATAGTGTAATGGAGGAAACAGGCTGTAACTATTAATTCATAAGCATTATCATTCACTTACTATGTGTCAGTGACTGTGTTTGACATTGCAGAATCAAATACGAATATCTTATCTCCACTTGCAAATGGCTTAAAACCTAGATTTTAATACATTTGTTTGTCCCATCCTTCTGGCCACAGCAGTAGTAGCCATTTCTGTGTCTTAGATGTCTTCCAGGTTGGTGCGTATTGTCATAGCCCCAGCATAAGTGAGGAAGGAGGCAATTTGTGTAAACAAGTGATGTTTCCCAAATGATTTTCTTTCTTTTTTTTGCTGTTGTTTAACCTCATAAAACTTGACAGCAGTGTTAGTTATTCAAACTGGGCTATATCCTGATTAAGGGGAGAATCATTTTTCTAAGAATGATGTTAGCAATTACCCTATTGCTTTTTGTAATGAGTTTTGATAGATTATGAAAAAATGGAGACTTGGTTCTTAGTGATATCTGTGTAAGCACTAAAGTATGCTCCTCCTGCTCTTTTTCCTGCCTATCTGTAAGAAGGAAAGACATTATCACCTTGTTTTTTTCCTACTTTGTTCCCACATATGGTAAGGCATTGAGACCTTTCTAAGTGTATACAATTCCATTATCTGATTCCTCAAGTTTCCAGAGTCATTTTCTAAATACATTTTTTTCAGTTTCTCCTTATTGCTGAAATCTAAATTTCTTTTCTATTTAAACATATCTTTAAACAAACAAAACTCCAGCCAACACCATAGGCCACTTTTCGTTTCATAGCAATATATGTATAAGTATTCAAGTACTGAAATATTATGTTAATTTTAATTTTTATTAATAAAAAAGTTACATAGACCAGCAGATAGGAGATTTTGAGTGATCATACATTCTGTATAACTCTCAGAGACAAAATGTAAAGAAAATATATTGAAAAATTTAAAAATTAAAGTGTAACATATCTTTACTAAAATGGTAGTTGTTTTCTCACAGGAAAAAAAATGAATGAGATTCAAATACTGTGAAGGATATCACATTAATTTAATTATTAACATTTTTCAAAGGACATTGTGCATTTAGATTATAATTGAGTCAAAGGGAACACATTTTTAAAATCCAGCTCAACTTTTTTCTTTGTATTTCTAAATCTGAAGTCTGGACCTCATCTGGGCCTCATTCAGTGCAGTTCAATCACTCATTTGTGTCTGACTCTTCGTGACCTCATGGACTGTAGCACGCCAGTCCTCCCTGTCCATCACCAACTCCTGGAGCCCACACAAACTCATGTCCATTACGTTGGTGATGCCATCCAACTATCTCATCCTCTGTTGTCCCCTTTTCCTCCCGCTTTCAATCTTTCCCAGCATCAGGGTCTTTTCCAATGAGTCAGCTCTCTGCATCAGGTAGTCAAAGTATTAGAGTTTCAGCATCAGTATCAGTCCTTCCAATGAATATTCAGGACTGAGTTTCTTTAGGATGGACTGGTTGGATCTCCTTACAGTCCAAGGGACTCTCAAGAGTCTTCTCCAACACCACAGTTCAAAAGCATCAATTCTTGGGCACTCAGCTTTCTGTATAGTCCAGCTCTCACATCCATACATGACTACTGGAAAAACTGTGGCTCTGACTAGATGGACCTTTGTTGGTAAAGTAATGTCTTTGCTTTTTAATAGGCTGTCTAGGTTGGTCATAATTTTTCTTCCAAGGGGCAGGCATCTTTTAATTTCTTGGCTGCAGTGACCATCTGTAGTGATTTTAGAGCCCCCAAAATATAAAGTCTGTCACTGTTTCCATTGTTTCCCCATCTATTTGCTATGAAGTGATGGGGCCAGATGCCATGATCTTAGTTTTCTGAATGTTGAGTTTTAAGCCAACTTTTTTACTCTCTTATTTCACTTTCATCAAGAGGCTCTTTAGTTCTTTTTTGCTTTCTGCCATCAGGGTGGTGTCATCTGCATATCTGAGGTTATTGATATTTCTCCCAGAAATCTTGATTCCAGTTTGTTCTTCATCCAGCCTGGCATTTTTCATGATGTATTCTGCATATAAATTAAATAAGCAGGGTAACAATATACAGCCTTGACGTACTACTTTCCCAATCTGGGACCAGTTTGTTGTACCATGTCCAGTTCTAACTGTTGCTTCTTGACCTGCAGAAAGATTTCTCAGGAGGCAGGTAAGGTGGTCCGGTATTCCCATATCTTTTAAGAATTTTCCACAGTTTGTTGTGATCCACACAGTCAAAGGGTTTGGCATTGTCAATAAAGCAAAAGTAGATGTTTTTTTTGAACTCTTTTGCTGGGCCTCATACTAAGACAAAATATAGTCTTGAACATTTTGTTTAGCTTTCTAGAATGCCAGGATGTCTGCCAGAGGCAATCTCAAAGAGGAAATTTAGGAATTTAAATATGTTTAAAATTCTCAAGTAAAGAAAAAAAAACATATATATTCTCACACACGTATATAGCTATATATCTAATGGTGATAAGAGATATTCCTTGTAAAAATTGAGTTTAAACTCCTTAGAAGTGGGCTGGGATGTTGGAGAAAGCATTTCAATCAGATGACAGAAGAATAGGCTGCATCATGAAAGCAAGGTTTGCTGTTTAAGTTTTCTTAGTGCAGATGGTTTTCTACTTGGAGGATTTGAAAAGAAGAATCTATTTGACAGATATACTGAGGACTCGAGTATTTTGCTGAAGGATCCAAAAGATGAATATATAGTACTGTTCTCTCAAAGAAATTTTTGTTTAGTTTGAGGAAAAAAGCATACTATAAGTATCTATGAATTGGTGTTTTATAGTCTTCTACATTTATTGGACATTTTTACAGAAATCTGGCTAGAAGTTATACTTACCCAAGAGAGGCTATGTATGTGATGAGAGGGTCAAGAGCAATGACTCTGAAGTAATGGTGTCAGAATCATAGTTCCATAATTCATTAACTTTCCTAGTTTTCCTTTCTAAATAATAATCACCTCCTCATTGGACTGTGGTGAGTATAACATGTGTTAAAGCATGCAAAATATTTAAGAAAGTTCTAGATATGTTTTTAGTTCTCCATAAATTTTAAATGATGATTATTATTTCATATTTTTGAAATACATATTTCTGGATCTCTGGATTCTGTAGGTCATGTATAGTACTCAAGAAGTCAGCATTTTTAATAAACCAACAGAGGTGGTAATGATGTAGTTGATGAATAAATCAGTGTTTGAGAACCTCTGTTGTAGGTCATTTAAATTGATACAAAGAATAAGAGAAAGTAGGAACTGGACAGTAATATTTTCAAGTAAAACAAGAAAAATGAAGATATGTATAAATACACATAGTTTAGAAGGAAATGAGAAAAATAAAAATTGAGTAGGTTTTACATAGAGAAATATTTAGCTAAGGCATATTATTTATGTAAGCACAACCCTATTAAGTCGAATAGGAATTCTGTGCACATATATACTTAGGAAAACCTGGTGAATATATATATACACATATACACACACACACTTATATCTATATGCATATACACACACACACATACATACCTAAATGAGACTCAGTGCATCTTTTGTTGAATGTTTAATTCTGTGAGCTCTAAGGTATCTTAGCTAAGGAGAGGAGAAGGCAATGGCACCCCACTCCAGTACTCTTGCCTGGAAAATCCCATGGACAGAGGAGCCTGGTAGGCTACAGTCCATGGGGTCGCTAAGAGTCGGACACGACTGAGCGACTTCACTTGCACTTTTCACTTTCATGCATTGGAGAAGGAAACAGCAACCCACTCCAGTGTTCTTGCCTGGAGAATCCCAGGAATGGGAAAGCTGGTGGGCTGCCATCTGTGGGGTCGCACAGAGTCGGACATGACTGAAGTGACTTAGCAGCAGCAGCAGCTAAGGAGAAAAATGAATTAAAAAATGAGTTAAGATGCTTTAACTAGAAAGCAATTACATTAGTCATTATTTATTTTTCATTTAAAGGTACATTTTCAAAACCAGGCTGCATAAATAAATTCAGTTATTTAATATCAATATGTTTTGTAGTTCTATATTCTTTATGGTTACTGATTGTACTTAAGTAGAATTTTGTATTCTATTGTAAATACCAAGGCATTTAATGGCTTTCCTCTCACAAAGATAACCTAGATTTTTAAAAAATGCTTAAATATATGTTTAATAATAATTGATGAATGTTGAAAGAATTTTGATCTCTCAAATATAATTTGTAATCACCTTTAAAGACATAGTTTTTTAGTTATGTATAAAACATTAAGCTGTTTATAATAAATCAGTGCAAATGCCTCTAAAGTTAGGCATTATTAACAGGTGTACATATGAAAACATCTTGCAGGTTGCCAATGTGATCAGTTACTTTTTTCAGGGCCCCTTCGTGGCAAGCTTCTGTGACTAGGATGACTATATATTTAACTCATTTATTAGTTGTACTCCATTATGAATGGAACATCTCAATATGGGAATACATTTATCTTCTTAGGAATGTAAGTGTATACTTTACCACTTAATGTAAGAAAAACATAAACTATCAAATTGAGGGCATATCAGTTGTTCCTTAAATATCACTGAAGAAATGAGGTGTGTCAGTAGTAAAGCTATATGAAACCATAAAGTAAACACTTAGAGAAAGATCATAAAGAAAATGTTGCTGATTTAATGATGCTACAAGGTGGTCGGCTCTAAAATACAGCTCTAAATTTTTGTAAAAATTAATAAATTAAAAATATACTGAGATTTTCAATTAAAGCAAGAGATTTAATTATGAATATTGAGATCTGTAAGGGCTTCCCAGGTGGCTCAGTGGTAAAGAATCCACCTGCCATTGCAGGAGACGTGGATTCAATCCCTGGGTCAGGAAGATCCCCTGGAATAGGAAATGACAACCCACTCCAGTATTCTTGCCTCAAAAAGTCAATGGACAGGGGAGCCTGGTGGTCTAGAGTCCATGGAGTGCCAAGGAGTTGGACATGACTGAACAACTGAGCATTGAGATCTAGACAACTGTTTTATTTGCTTTTAGAAAATTTCCAGTATGTATTACTTTGTTACATTTTATAACAGTTACTTTTCTAGTATTTTTCTTTGTATATATATGATGTCCTTTTAGAGTTGAAATTAAATATAAAAAAATAGACTCTACTTCTTATTGGATATATATTAAAGAGCTTTTCTATTTCATCTTACAACTTGCCTTCTTCATTTGTACCAAGTGAGCTGGACTATATGAACTGGAGTCATTATGGTTCATATACTTCTTTTTGGGGGATAAGTGAAAGATAATCTCGGTCCCAGTGTTTGAACTTAACATTTAGTTCAACTAATTAGATCTTATCAAGATAGAAATTTCAGCTACCATACCATTATAACTTTAACATTCCATTTTATGTGAACAGAAAAGAAACTGGTTAGAACAAATTTCAACATCACCTGAATAAATCCTGCTTTTGTGTGAGTCACTGAAGTTTTTAAATGCTATGTTTTGGCCACGAAATACAATTTTGCAGTCTTCTGAGGCTTCCATGGGCTTGTCAACTGTCACTTTTCTGTGATAATTATGGAGAGAAATACACAGATAAATGAAATTCACAGTGATTTGGGCAGCCCCCTATTTCACTAGATTCAATTCTCTTCACTATAAAACCTTTCCTGGAGCTGCCAAGTCTTAACAACATTTGACAGAATTGAGTTTAACCTTTTCTTTCTTTCCTTGCCATCTTCTGGTGAGAGTTATTATTGAGAGGAAAAAAATAGTGGCCAGAGCAAAAGGCTGGCAACATTTCAAGGTTGACATGCCAAGTGTTCTTTGACTAAGTTGCTTTTAGAAGAGGGAGGGAGAAAAAAATCACTCAAAAGTTCTTTCAGTTCCATTGCTGTACATCCCTGCAAACCACTGAGTAAAGCAAAGAGTCAGTCAAATGCTTTTGGAATTTCCATTCATTCATTCATTTTTCATTCATTCTTACATATAAACAATGATAGGTATTGAGTTTGTACATTTCTCCATGAATAATTCTAAATAGTGAGAATACGCTGATAATTGAGAACAAGTTTCTTGTCATAAAATGAATCCATTGGAGAAGGATGCATTTATGTAAACTGGCAAGAGAGTATAAATTAGGCATTATGAAAAATTTGTCAGTGGGGAAGAGTCAAAATTTAAGCCATTAACAGTATCCCAGTAAGTTCTAAGCAATTATCAGTCAGCACCTTAATTAAATTTCCCAAAGTATGTTCTGTGTATTTCTACAGGATGCTTAGGTGTGTTATAAATAAGAGAGTTCTCTGGCAATAAAAGCATGGAGAGTAGTATAACATATAAAGCTAAATAAGATAATTTATTGCATAGCTTTACTATAATGATATGAATACTATACAGATTTATTTTATATATGTGTGTACAGTTCTCAAAGCTTTCAATATTATCTTAAAAACAGATACAGAAGGAAGAGCTTCATAGTTGTCTTGCAAATAAACACTTGCACTCCACAAAATATATAGTGGGATTCTAGTTGCATCTTTATTTTTAATCACTGAGTCATGTCTGACTCTTTTAGACCCCTGGAACTGCAGCATGCCAGGCTTCCCTGTCCTTCACTGTCTCCTGTTGTTTACTCAGACTCATGTCCTTTGAGTCGATGATGCCATCCGGCCATCTTATCCTCTGATGCCCCCTTTTCCTTCTGCCTAAAATCGTTCCCAGCATCAGGGACTTTTCCAGTGAGTTGTCTGTTTGAATCAGATGACCAAAATACTGTAGCTTCATCTTCAGCATCGGTCCTTCCAAAGAATATTCAGGGTTAATTGTGTGTAAGATTGACTGATTTGATCTCCTTGCTGTCTCAAGAGTCTTCCCCAGTACCACAATTTGAAAGCATTAAATCTTTGGCACTCAGCCTACTTTATGGGCCAGCTGTCATATCTGTACATGACTACTGGAAAAATATACCTTTGACTAGATGGACCTTTTTTGGCCAAGTGGTGTCTCTGCTTTTTAAGATGCTCTCTAGGTTTGTCAAAGCTTTTCTTCCAAGGAGCAAGTGTTTTTTTTTAAATTTCAAGGCTGCAGTCACCGTCTGCACTGATTTTGGAGCCCAGGAAAATAAAACTGTCACTGTTTTCACTTTTTCCCCTTCAATTTGCCATGAAATAATGGGACTGTATGCCATGATCTTAGTATTTTGAATGTTAAATTTTAAGCCAGCTTTTTCACTCTCCTTTTTCACCCTTATCAAGAGGCTCCTTACTTCCTCTTGGTTTCTGCCATAAGAGTGGTATCATCTGCATATCTGAGGTTGTTGATGTTTCTCCCAGAAATCTTGATTACAGCTTGTGAGTCATCCATCCCAGGATTTCACATGATGCACTCTAAATGTAAGTTAAATAAGTAAGGTGACAATATACAGTCTTGATATACTCCTTCCCTAATTTTGAATCAGTCCATTGTTCCATGTCCAGTTCTAACTGTTGCTTCTTGTCCTGCACACAAGTTTCTCAGGAGACAGGTAAGGTAGTCTGGTATTCCGATCGCTTTAAGAATTTTCCACAGTTTATTGTGATCCATGCAGTCAAAGGTTTTAGCATAGTCAGTGAAGCAGAAATAGATGTTTTTCTGGAATTCTCTTGCTTTGTCTGTGGTCCAATGAATGTTAGCAGTTTGATCCCTGGTTCCTCTGCCTTTTCTAAATCCAGCTTGTAGATCTGGAAGTTCTTGGTTCATGAACAACTGAAGCCTAGCATGAAGAATTTTGAGCATTTCCTTGCTGTCATATCACAATGAGTGCAATTGTATGGTAGTTTGAATATTTTAGTATTGACTTTCTTTGGGATTGGAATGAAAACTGACCTTTTCCAGTTCTGTAGCTACTGCTGAGTTTTTCAAATTTGCTGGCATTATTGGGTGCAGCACTTTAACAGCATCATCTTTTATTTATTTATTTATTTTTAAAATTTTATTTTATTTTTAAACTTTACATAATTGTATTAGTTTTGCCAAATATCAAAATGAATCCGCCACAGGTATACATGTGTTCCCCATCCTGAACCCTCCTCCTTCCTCCCTCCCCATACCATCCCTCATAGCTCAGCTGGAATTCCATCACCTCCACTAGCTTTGTTGTGATGCTTCCTAAGGCCCCACTTGGCTTTGCACTCAGGGATATTTGGTTCTAGGTGAGTGATCACACCATTGTGGTTACCTGGATCATTAAGATCTGTTTTGTATAGTTCTGTTTATTCTTGCCACCTCTTCTTAATATCTTCTGCTTCTGTTAGGTCCGTACCATTTCTATCCTTTATTGTGCCCATCTTTGCATGAAATATAGGTTCTGACTACTTTTTATTCAGTCTTTCTCTGCATTCTTCAAATTGGATCCTTTTCATTGATCTAGACTCATGAATTTAGTGTATTTTTCCTGTTCAATTGTACTTTTAGCACCATATGATTATATGGGTGTAATAAAACATAATTCATAGTAGTTTTGTTTATATTTAAAGTAAAGATAAGTGTTTCACTGTATTTAAAATTTTCATGTCCCTGTCATCATTGTGTATTTGAGATCTTTATATAAATGAATGAATATTAACTTTTGTATAATGGTATATAGTAAGAATATAACATTTTATTCATTCTTAGTGATGGCAGTGGTTTCAAATGTTTGGCTGGTACAACATTGGAAATATCATCTTGGCATATCTATCTCTAGTCATATGTGAAAATCCTAGCTTAAAAAGTGTTAAATTTATCATGTATTGCCAAACAGCTCCATAAATTTGGCTACCAGTGTATTCTCCCTTCAGCAGCATGGATGAGTTCCTGTTTCCTATAACCTTTCTAAAACTTGATTCTGTATCTGCCTGCATTTTCCCAAATAAACACACATTTAAATTAAAAAAAAGTATCCTGTGTTCAGTAAGCTGCCAAAAGTAAAATAGGGAAATGTTATCAAAGAGTCTGAGATTTCCAAGAGTAAGGACTATGTATTAATCTCATTGTGAATTAAAAAAAAAGTTATAGAAGTATATTTAATTTACAATGTTGTGTTAGTTTCAGGTGTACAATGAAGAATCAGTTATGTATGTATCAGATCAGATCAGATCAGTCGCTCAGTTGTGTCCGACTCTTTGCGACCCCATGAATCGCAGCACGCCAGGCCTCCCTGTCCATCACCAACTCCCAGAGTTCACTCAGACTCACGTCCATCGAGTCAGTGATGCCATCCAGCCATCTCATCTTCTGTCATCCCCTTCTTCTCCCGCCCCCAATCCCTCCCATCACAGTCTTTTCCAATGAATCAACTCTTCACATGAGGTGGCCAAAGTACTGGAGTTTCAGCTTTAGCATCATTCCTTCCAAAGAAATCCCAGGGCTGATCTCCTTCAGAATGGACTGGTTGGATCTCCTTGTAGTCCAAGGGACTCTCAAGAGTCTTCTCCAACACCACAGTTCAAAAGCATCAATTCTTTGGCGCTCAGCCTTCTTCACAGTCCCACTCTCACATCCATACATGACCACAGGAAAAACCATAGCCTTGACTAGATGAATACACAGTATATAATAGATAATATTAGAATACATAACTAATAAGTGAAAGTGAAGTGAAGTGAAGTGGCTCAGTCGTGTCCAATTCTTTGCGACCGCATGGACTGTAGCCTACTAGGCTCCTCTGTCCATGGGATTTTCCAGGCAATAGTACTGGAGTGGATTGCCATTTCCTTCTCCAGGGGATCTTCCCGGCCCAGGGATTGAACCCAGGTCTCCCACATTGTAGACAGATGCTTTACCATCTGAGCCACCAGGGAAGTCCTATTAGATAACTAATATGGACCCACTATATAGAACAGGGAATACTACTCAGTACTCTGTAATGGCCTATATGGGGAAAGAATCCAAAAAAGAATGGACATATGTGATCATGAGATACAGGGAAGCCTGGTGTGCTTCAATCCATGGGGTCGCAAAGAATCATATGTGACTTGATGACTGAACAGCAACAAATGTATATGTGTGTACATGTATCTGTTTGATACCTATTAGTTGTATAAAACAAAACAGTCAAAGGAAGTCAGTGACAGTGACCTTCTGCAATTATGGATATACCCTTTATCATATTCAGAATCCTGTTTATAGTCCATCTATAAGTAGATATAGAAGTCTCAAATATTAATAAGATCCTTTAGGCTATAATTCTAAATTTAATTAATATAGTTCTTTATATATATAGAAAATGTATATTTTTGTACTATAACTAGACTTACCTGATGTCTGTATTTCCTATGTTTGTTTCCTCTTGTATACTGACAAAAGGGATTGTGTTGATAAGGAGAGAAAAAGGCAATTAAAAACTTGGTTCAATTTTAAGATTAAAACCCCAGTGCAAAATTAATTTCACTGTTCTCATTTGTGGGTACTAACCTAGGGAAAAAAGGCCTCAAGATGATTAATGGTTAATATAAGAAAATACAGGAAAAATACTGGCAGAAGACCCAAGTAGGAAGAGCAAATATGAAATTTATCTTTCCTTCTGCTGTAATTTCACTAACGCTTTAAAGGTTTTTACAGAAATTGTCTAGAATTCTTAGCATTCTCAGAAAAATCCATTTCACAGTAATTCTCAAATAAAAAATTCATTAATAAAATACAATAAAATATTTACATTGAGTGGGTAGAAAATTTCTATAAGTATGTCAATCATTATCTTCAACTAGTAAACCCTATTATATTAATAATAACTCTATAGTTTAATGTAGGCCAGAGTTAAATTTGTGTTAAGCTAATGATCAAAAACATGTAAAATTGAACACTAAAAAATTGGAATTGTCATTTTAGAACTATCAAGAGACACTTAAAATTTTCATATTTTTACTAAAGTGTATACTTCTACTTAAGTAGCTGGTTTATATTGACAGAAGAATTTTGGCCAGAAAAGGCCCAACAAATACAAAGGAAGAAATTTCAGTAGATCCATGGCTGTTTCTTCTTTTACTTCCACCTCACAGGGAGCAGCCCTGGAGTTCTGAAAAATAAAGCTGTTCCATATGGAAGTTCCAGCTTCTGACTGTACAATAAAGTAACTATAGACACCCTCCATTTCTACAGCGTCCTTAATCCGACTGTGGCAAGTGGACGCTGTGAACTTTAATCCGTATAATGGCAATATAATCACTTAAACTTGAATAAACTCAAAGCTCCAATGTGGCTGTTTCCCAACAAAAACTGAGATGGAGATTTGTGTTGAATAGCCAGTGACTACAAGAACATGATTAATGTGAGACATGGAGTTGATTATGGGTGCTGTTTGTAAAGCCTGCACCAGAAATATAATGTCTATTGAAAAATGAGGGTGGCATAAAGACCAGGACCACAGACAACATTATGTTTCCTGGTATATGTTTTAGGCTGGATAAATCATCCAGTGTTGCAAATGGTTTACTGAAATCTTTTTTCCTTTTTAAAAAAATTTTTTTGCCAGAATAGTGAGTGTATATTGTATCCTTTTTGCCTACAACATTAAATGCACCAAAGGTTAATCTATTTTCATTAAACTGAATCCCAAGTGAAACAGTTTTTTCCCTCATTTACCTAAACTTTCATATTGCTTCAAAAAGAAGGCATCCCCATAGAATATTTAGCTGTCTATAACAGGACAGTATTTATATTGAAGAGAATAGTAATGCCACTCTAAAATTTTAAGTGTTATTGAGAACATGTATATTTAAATAACGCTTTAAGGACCATTCTCTAACATCTCATAATGACTGTCAGGAAGGAATTCTTCACTGTGAGTCTGTTTGTGAGTGTCTGTATCAGTGTCTGTGTGTGTGTATCCACCGTGAAACCCTGAAACACAGGAGAAACATATGACTCCTTAGATCTTAAAATCTCCGTGGTAAATGTGTACCACTGTCACTAATGCAAGTTTGTAAATTGAGATCACAGTCATCTTTTTGTAAAGATATGAACTCACAGACTAGGTGAACTTATGCAAGAGTACACAAAAGATTATTTATATTACTACAGTTTTACAAGTTATAAAATTTCTTGGTGTAACAGGACAGAAAATATACAGGGTAAGATACTATCTGGAGAAGGCAATGGCACCCCACTCCAGTACTCTTGCCTGGAAAATCCCATGGACAGAGGAGCCTGGTGGGCTGCGGTCATTGGGGTCGCTAAGAGTCAGACAGGACTGAGTGACTTCACTTTACTTTTCACTTTCATGCATTGGAGAAGGAAATGGCAACCCACTCCAGTGTCCTTGCCTGGAGAATCCCAAGGACGGGGAGCCTGGTGGGCTGCCATCTCTGGGGTCGCACAGAGTCGGACACGAGTGAAATGACTTAGCAGCAGCAGCAGCAAGATACTATCACATAAAAATGGAAGTGTCTCAATATATTGTATAAAATGGAGCTAAACTAGATCAGTGGCTTATAAATCCATTTCTGGCAGCTTTTAAAAAAATTTTACATGGCACAAAATCACAAACATGCCAGATTTGATGGGAGATTTTAATTGAGTTTATTAATTTGCTAATTTTGGGCATACATATTCACTAAGCTCATTCTGCCTTTTAAAGTTATTATTGACCAAGTGACGTTTGAATTTGTTTTTTTAAGTAGATTTTTCAAGAAAAAAGCCAAATATAAACGAGGTATTCAGATATCTTTTATTATTTTATTTAATGTGAAACTGTTCAATATATACCTTCTTAAAACTAGAATGACAAATATAGAAGCAGTCATGTTATATACTTTTTCTTTTTTGTTTTTAGATAATATTCATTACAGTATTTTATAAGAAATACCTTTTTGTTTAAGTGATAAAGTTCTCTGTGAATAATTATCTGATATTTTGCTTTTGCTTTTTCCAATCTCTAATTCATTTCTTGTGCACTTGGATATTTTTTAAAGAATAAATGAAGGGGGACTTGTCTGGCAGTCCAGTGGTTAAGACTTCACCTTCTAGTACAGAGCGCAGGTTTGATTCCTGGTTGGGGAGTTAAATCCCACATGCCTTGTGGCCAAAAAGCATAAAACAGAAGCAATATTGTAACAAATTCAGCAAAGACTTTAAAAACGATCCATGTTAAAAAAACTTTTAAAAAGCATAAATGAAGAAAGAATCCATATGTTTTCTTTCCTTTTTGAAAAAAAAATGCTAACTGCAACATTAGAAAAAAAATGAATTGTTTTCCAGGTTAAAAAAAAAAATCTCTTCATGATTCTTATTTAGTGTTGTAGACAGATGCTCAATTGTCTATAAATTTCCATCTGAAAATATCCATATAAACTTGAAAGTTTTCAACTCTATCTTTCTCAAGTGATTTTGTTTCACAAATTGAATTTGAGCCCATAAATATTTGTACTATTCTGTGGGCAATAAAGTAATTGACTACAGCTTTATTTCATACATAGAAAATTAATTGAGTCATTTCTAGCAATATTGCTATTTCATACTCATGAATTTTAAAGATGTTTTAAACAACAAAAACACCTATTTGATGCAATCTTTTTTCCACTAACATATTATTGAGGAAGTATAACAAGATTATTGATTCAAATGATTTTCACTGAAAGTTGATACATTTTGTCATATTTATTTTACTAAAAAGCCATAGCTTTAAGATTTAATTTCTGAAACAGAAACTAACGCTACAAGTATCTTTATTTTAAAACCATCTTGTCCTGGTGATTATGCATAAAAACTGAGATGTTTCGGTTGCTAAATGGACTTGTGTTGTCTTGATAAAAAACTCAGTAAACTGAGCAAGGAAGGATGGACGCTAGAATTCCACAACAAAGGCCCACAGTTTTATGTTATGAAAATCTAAATACCTAGTTCATCAGGTAATGAAAATTTTTCTCTTATAATGGTTAGTATTACTTCATATACCACTATATTTTATACATTAGAATTTTAACCCTTCTAAAAGAGAAAAAATTAATATCAGAGAGCTCTGATCTGAGACGTTAATTTGGCACTAAAAACATATCACTCTCTCTAGATCTGTTTACTCCTCTGAAAAATGATGTGGTTGTGTTCTGTATGATTATGTCATGTATACAGTGCATATGAGAAAATTAATATTCTCAAATGTAGGTTCACTAGCTGTAGCTCTGATCTGTTGTTCCTATATTATAATATAGCTTTGAGGTTTTCACACATTCCATGATTATCTTTGAATTATAATAAAGTTTCTTTTAAAGCATTGTGTTATCTCCCAAGTAAAAATTTGGTTTTCTACTTGACTCTGACTGTTTAAGCATTTGGGCAGCCACTGGACAGGCAGGGGGCTTAGGGACTCATATGTGTGTCCAGCATGCACTGGTCTTAATAATACAGTGTTTCTTTTTAATGATGAATGGCTTCTAGTGGACGGTAACACATCAGAAGTAGTAAGAACAGACAAAAAAGTCTGTCCCAACAATAATAGGATTCTCAACCTTTTTTTTTTTTTTTTTTACCATTAATAATGATCCTAAGTCTCTTATTCTGTGAGGATTTTTCTATCCTATTTTCTCTCAGAAGAAATGTCCTGGGTTGAATGTATTAGGTAGTGGCAGATGTCTGCATGCACACAGAGACAAATAAGCTCAGTTGTACATCCAACAGGAAGGAAAAACGTAATGAGTTTATATAAGCATAGCAAGTCTAATGTTATGAGGAATAATATTTTTTGTTGTTTAGTTGCTAAGTCATGTCCGACACTTTTTGCGGCCCCATGGACTGTAGCCCACAAGGCTTCTCTGTCCTTGGGATTTCCCAGCAAGAATACTGGAATGGGTTGCCATTTCCTTCTCCAGGGGACCTTCCTGACCCATTGAACCTGTGTCTCCTACATTGGCAGGTGGATTATTTACCACTGAGGCACCAGGGAAGCCCAGGAAGAATATTAGTAATGAGAAACTGAGGAAATAAGAAAATGAGAAAGTAAGCAATTCATTTATTTTCTTACTTGAGTATATTTTACCTAATTTTAATCAGTATAGCAAAATTGAAAAAATGCAATAATCTAAAAAATCTGATATTAAAAATATAAATTATTATAAAAACATAGAGAAACAAAAAAATCTCTGGTTTGTTTGAAATTTCTGATTTTCCATGTGGTAGTTCATCTAAGTTTTGAAAGAGCAGGAAGCTTCCAGAAATTCTAAACTTTAGGTAAACTTATGATGCAGTAGCAATTGGAATATGTTGATCACTAGTTAAAAGGGGTAAAATGCCAGATTTCTGAATTTGAGCAGAGTCAAACCATTTTCCAGGCACTTTCTAAGATCTTGGATAGGTGCTACTGTTTTAAAAGCAGCAGTTAATTCGTAATATGAGGCCAGGATATCTTCAGTGATGTTAGCAAACATACTGCACATACAAAGAAAAATAATAAATGATATCTAACAATTTTTTGAAGAAAATGAGAAGCCTAGAATCAATTTCTCGTGGAGCATTTCAAGTGCATTGTACAGAATGTTGTGATATTAAAGCATAATGGACAGTTCAGTTCAGTTGCTCAGGCGTGTCTGACTCATTGTGACCCCATGGACTGCTGCACGCCAGGCTTCCCTGTCCATTACCAACTCCCGGAGCTTACTCAACCTCATCCATTGCGTCAGTGATGCCATCCAACCATCTCATCTTCTGTCATTTCCTTTTCCTCCCACCTTCAGTCTTTCCCAGCATCAGGGTCTTTTCCAATGAGTCAGCTCTCCGCATCAGGTGACCAAAGTATCAGCCTCAGCATCAGTCCTTCCAATGAATATTCAGGACCAATTTCCTTTAGGATGGACTGGTTGGATCTCTTTGCAGTCCAGGGCACCCTCGAGAGTCTTCTCCAACACCACAGTTCAAAAGCATCAATTCTTCAGCACTCAACTTTATAGTCCAACACTTACATCCTTACATGACTACTGGAAAAACCATAGTTTTGACTAGATGGACCTTTGCTGGCAAAGTAATATCTCTGCTTTTAATACGCTGTCTAGTTTGGTCATAGCTTTTCTTCCAATGAGCAAGTGTCTTTTAATTTCATGGCTGCAGTCACAATCTGCAGTGATTTTGGAGCCTCTCAAAATAAAGTCTGCCACTGTTTCCACTGTTTTCCCATCTACTTACCATATATCGATGGGACAAGATTAGTTTTCTGAGTGCTGAGTTTTAGGACAGTTAACACTATATTCAAAGAAGCGTTTATATGATAAACAAGGTCTTGTTGCAGAGTTATGCCTTGGACATTGCAGAGTAAAGCTGGAAGCAGTTGACCCCTAGCTATGTTTTAACATTGCTCTGCCAAATAAAATGATTAAGATGGTCGTCATATTGTTTGACTGAAAAGGAAAGAAGGTACAGTGCCAGTAACTGATATGCTACCTCCTAGGCTTTTAATCTGTATAGAATAATGAAAAAGGTTAGTGAGTGAAAAATAAAAACTGAATATGTTAAAACATTTTATGCTAAAAGTATCTAATTAATCTATACTAAGCTCTTAAGTTATAACTGGGAAAATTTAATGCTAAAGAAAGCTAGTTCTACAGGTTAATATGCAGGACTAAACTGAAAGTAGTTGTATGATTAGAATAAAAATAATGTCTTAAATTCCTAGAAGTTTTCACTGAAGACTAACTTTCAAAAATATGAGCTTATAAACATTCCTTTATTTGAATTTATAAAGTTCAGACAATTTACAGAGAACAAAATTTATTTTTGTTCAAAGTAAAACAAAAAGCAAATCATATAATCATTTATTTACCATGTTTGAATTATTTCAAATTTCATATTAACATATCTCTTAACAGGAGGAATATATATGTTTGATATTAATTCATTCATTATAAAATATTTACTGAGTTTCCTACCCTGTGTCTTATGGTATCAGATTCTGAGATATAGTAGAGAAAAGAGAATTATGTCTTTACTTTCATATCTGTTTCAGAGTAATAATATAGAGGGAGATAAAGAAAGGAAATATAGAAGGGAGAAAGGAAGAAAAAGAATTAGTCATGGTTAAATCATGTCTGAAAGAAAATGTGAATTTAGTTTCAACAGAGTGGAGTAAAATTAGTGTAATGAATCAAGGAATCCCACACACAAATCCAGACTTCATGGACAGACATGCTAATAAGAAGGCAGAGGCACAGACAGGGGATGGACAGAGAAGATGCTCAGGGTGGTATTTTGTGAGCTTGAGAAAATCTGGTCTTTAATTTTTCTCATTTCTAAAGTAAACAATGGAAGTAGATCTTTTAAGGCCACTTATGATGTTTTATATTGGATATTAGATGACTGGGATAGAGAGTTTCAGTTCTCATTCTAGATTATGTAATCAGTATGCTGCTACTGCTAAGTCACTTCAGTCGTGTCCAACTCTGTGTGACCCCATAGATGGCAGCCCACCAGGCTCCCCCGTCCCTGGGATTCTCCAGGCAAGAACACTGGAGTGGGTTGGCCATTTCCTTCTCCAATGCATGAAAGTGAAAAGTGAAAGTGAAGTCGCTCAGTCGTGTCCAACCCTCAGCGACCCCATGGACTGCAGCCTTCCAGGCTCCTCCATCCATGGGATTTTCCAGGCAAGAGTACTGGAGTAGGGTGCCATTGCCTTCTCCAATGTAACCAGTATACCAGTGGTTAATTCTTGGTTTATGCATCTAGATACTGTAAAAGCTGGGGCTAATTCTAGGACTTCAGGCTGATAATCTTTTCTTTATACAAGACCAGTTAAGTATGTATATGCAGGCCTCTGCTTCAGTGTTTCTGATCACTGTACTTTAGCCTCAGTAAATTAATCTCTATGTAGAAACATATAAACACACAATAATGAAAACAGAACTAAATACCAAGCCTCCTCATAACCTGAAAGGTCAAAATGACTCTGTTCACTTGATGATTCTTCATGTGTATTTGGGGACATAATATAAGGGGAAACTTAATCTAGGCTAAGTGTCCTGAGTCACTGTTTTAAACTGTGAATGCACACAAGGTGTTGTACAGGCAAGGGGCTTGGAAATGAAATAAATGCTAAAAATATAAGAGATACTACAAGCTTGGGGGAAGAAATCAAATAGGGCTGTGAGAAGCAGGCAGGGAGAAAACAGCTCTTAATACCTTGCATAGGAAAAGTTGGTAACTCCATGATACACATATGGATATGAAAACCAGTCCTTTTTCTTTTCCACTTCTCTGATAAATGTGGCTGAATTTTGATGCCTGGCCAAACATGGGATTAGAATGAAACTGATTTGTTTTCAGTGGCCAGTGGGGAAAGAAGCAAGCCCAAGAGTTTGAGAGAGAAATTTAGTCAGCTCAAGCTGGGTGTGTAACCAGTTCTTTAATATTAAGTCATAGAAATAGGAATGAGGAGAAAGCAAACACAGAGAAAAGTCTAGGCTTAGAGGGTGGGGTTTGAAGAGTAGTGGGACCTGAAGAATAGAACTAAATCCACTAAATTATGTGCAATGACGATGTGTCCAAACTGCCCAGGCACCTCACTTACAGTAATCAACAAATACTTCTATTATGCTATGGAAACAGGAATTCCAACAAAATTACACTGAAAATATTGCATTTTCTGTCTATACTCTTCTTTAAATTACGATAGTTCATTGACATGACATTTGCAAAAGTGTCTGGGAATATACCTGTTGTGATCTTAAGTTCTCGGAGAGTGTTACTTTCTCTTCATCCACTTGTTTCTTCTTTGTAAATAAGATATTTGCTTAGGATAGCAAGATATCTTCTTTGTATTAAAAGGGAAGACAACTTCAAAGAATTCAGCATTTTATTTCAGCTAGCCAATCTAAAATAAAGGAAATATTTTTGTTTGTTTCTTAGTGTATTTGTCTAGATAGGAGCAGCTATTTATTGGAAATGCATCTATATTACCTTTTTGAGTCTCTGAATGGCTTATGGCCATAATTATTTAAAAGGAATTACTCCTGTTCATTCATTAGAAATAGAAAATGTGAGCCTTCATTTATATTTTGGACACTTGAAAAGAAAGATAAATAAAATCCCACCATTATATATTCTAACATCAAAGAAAATTACAGTTTTTCTCTTCTTAATTGAGAATATTCAGAGGAGTAACATACTTAAGCACATACTTAGAAATTATCACCCAAAGTAGTACCTATTAAGCTGTCTTGTCAAGTGCTGCTTTGCTTGCATTTTTAATAATATTTGTGGTACCTTGGACTTTGTACAGACAAAGACTGTTAATTTTTTGCCTTATTATCTTGCAAAATGCTACTATTCCTTTTACTTGTCCAGTTCTTTTGACTTGCTAGTAGGGCCCTGTTGGACTATAAGATGCAGAAATAGGTCTTTTACAAATGATTCAAGGCCAGGGATTAGAAATATGTTTGTTATTTGCATTGTAGAACTCTTAAAAATAAGAGAATCTAAAACAGAGATAACGTGGCATTTTGGTTTTCCTTTTTCAGGTAAGAGCTTTTTTTGATGCTCTTTTCTGATTTATTAATTCAAAGGAAATACTTTTAATCTTCTTACAATAAATTAATCACTTTTGTTATTTTCATTTGGTTAGTTGAGATGCTTTTTTCCATGAAATATTAAGCATAGGATTTAGTAACCATTTATAATAACATTGATATCTGGATGGCTTCATGAAGAAACTGTAAGTAGTTTAATGAGAGACAAAGCTGATTAGAAAATCAGAGGCAAAGTACAATTTATATACATTTTAAGAGGGGGCAAAAGTGAGATTAAATGAATGAACTAAGGTTTCATGTAACCCTCTAATGTAGATGTTGTTAGGAAAGATACAGTCTTGATGTCTGTCTTGTGATTTGAGTGAACTCATCAGTTTTCCCTCATTAACACCTTTTACTTCTGTCTTTCTGATGGCAGCTAGAATTCTGAGAGTGGCCATCTAAGGTATACGATTTATGTGCATCCCTTGTGATGCCATTTTTCACATCTGTGTCAGTTGAACAGAATCAAGCAATAACGCTCCATTTAATTTCATGTCTAAAGAAATGAGGTTCTATGAAGTTTATTATCTATAATATTTAATGTCTGAAATCACATTTTGGATTTATTGAAAATCAGTATGTACGGTTTCATTACTCTGTGTGTTTCAGGATAATTTTTAAAGATTTAAAACAAAATTGCATGTACTTTTATTCCCACAGATTCTAGACAGGTTTAAAATAATTTGTTATAATAACATCTTTATGAAGAATAAAAATCTGACTTACACTGTATAAAATGTGGTATGGTACAGTGACATTCTCAAAACTGTAGTGTTGATAGTTTGCTAGGAGAGAGAGGTTGAGATCTCTTATTTGACTGAATAGTATTTTGAAAGCTATATAAATCATACTTAGTTTTTTACATCCTGTATATATTCATAACATTTAAGGTTATTAGGCATAAAATAAGCATTAGTAAGAAAGAATTAATGCATTCTCAGGTTATGTATAACAAAAAATCACTTAGTATTTGAAATGATGAGGTTCTCTGTATTACTAGTCTATAATTTGTATATCTCTAATTTCTTTCTGTCTCTAGGTTTATATTTGTGGGTACATGTATGATTAAACCCTTCGTAACACAATTTGGGGGGTTTCCCTGGTACCTTGAAGTTTACCTGGTGGCTCAGGTGGTAAAGCATCTGCCTGCAATGTGGGAGACCAGGTTTGATCCCTGGGTGGGGAAGATCCCCTGGAGAAGGAAATGGCAATCCACTCCAGTACTTTTGCCTGGAAAATACCATTGCCAGAGGAGCCTTGTAGGCTACAGTCCATGGGGTGGCAAAGAGTCAGAAACAACTTGAGCGACTTCACTTCGACTTCACTCTCTGGTACCTCAGTTTTTAAAGAATCCGCCTGCAATGCAGGAGACCTGGGTTCCATTCCTGGGTCGGAAATATCTGCTGGAGAAGGGATAGTCTACTGTCTTCAGTATTTTTGGGATTCCTTGGCTCAGTTGGTAAAGAATCCACCTGCAGTGTGGGAGACCTGGGTTCGATCCCTGGGTTGGGAAGATCCCCGGGAGAAGGGAACGGCTACCCACCCCAGTATTCTGGCCTGGAGAATTCCACATGGGGTCGCAAAGAATCGGACATGGCTGAACGACTTGGAACACAGTTTTTAAAAGAGTTCTACCTGATTGGTTGAATGAAATAAACTATTTTAAGCTAATGAATATTCCTTCAAGTTTTGTTATGTTGTGTTGTTTGAGAGTTGAATGTGGATTCAGTCATGTTTATCTCCCTTCTTTTCTTCATTTGCTGCTTTTTTCTCATTGTTATGGTTTTAAAAAATTATACTTCCTTTTCTACAAACTTTCTTCCAAATATGCATATTTCCCTCACTGCTTCTTGTTAATCATATCCCACATTGAATTTTATTTTTACTCTGAAATACATGAATTTTTCTGGAGAATATCATTCACATGTGTTCACACCTGAGTTACATTTGAAACAATGACTAATATATTGTGGATTAATTTAATTTGAAAAGGGAAATTATTTTTTAAAATTTTTATTGTATATCTCCTTCTCTCAATACTGTATATTGAGGCTATAGAAATTTTACATCTGAATTAATTTTCTTTTATTTTGCTGGTTATTTTCTAATCATCTTTTTACTTTTTTGTTTTTCTATTTTATATTCTACAGTGGGAAGAGATTGGTGAAGTTGATGAAAATTATGCCCCTATCCACACATACCAAGTATGCAAAGTTATGGAACAGAACCAGAATAACTGGCTTTTGACCAGTTGGATCTCCAATGAAGGTGCTTCCAGAATCTTCATAGAACTCAAATTTACTCTGCGGGACTGCAACAGTCTTCCTGGAGGGCTGGGGACCTGTAAGGAGACTTTCAACATGTATTACTTTGAGTCAGATAACGAGAATGGGAGAAACATCAAGGAAAACCAGTACATCAAAATTGATACCATTGCTGCCGATGAAAGCTTTACAGAACTTGATCTTGGTGACCGTGTCATGAAACTGAACACAGAGGTCAGAGATGTAGGACCTTTAAGCAAAAAGGGATTTTATCTCGCTTTTCAAGATGTGGGTGCTTGCATTGCTCTTGTTTCAGTGCGAGTGTACTATAAAAAATGCCCTTCTGTGGTACGACATTTAGCTGTCTTCCCTGACACAATTACTGGAGCTGATTCTTCACAGTTACTTGAAGTGGCAGGCTCCTGTGTCAACCATTCTGTGACAGACGAACCACCCAAAATGCACTGCAGTGCTGAAGGGGAGTGGCTGGTACCCATTGGGAAATGCATGTGCAAGGCAGGATACGAAGAAAAAAACGGCACCTGTCAAGGTAAGAGTTTGCCTGCGGATCTGCAGGGGCTGTCTGCTTCCCTTGGATCATGTATATGTATATCTTCCAGTGATTATGAGCAAATGACCTTTTACTTTGCTAATTTATGGAGATTATTTCTCTTCAAGTTTGATTTCTCTCCTCTCAGAATTTTAAAACTTCTGGCAATGATGAAAGATTTGAAGTTATATTCTACTGGATATACATAATTAGTACTCAGAGAGTGTCTTACTTGCAGTGTAGTATTTCATATTCATTTTGCTTTCAGAAATTTTATTTTTGAACAACTCACATCAGGGGATATTTCTTTGTTTATCTGCTACTCTATCATGACTCTGTCTCTCTGAAGAGAAAAATAATACTCTTGTTATATGAAATTCAAATGTAAACTTCGATGAGACTTGGCATGCTTTTAACTGCCTTTTAAAGATTCTTTAGGTATAAGTTCTGCCATATGAACTTCATTGGACATATGTGGAAGATGACAGAACTTAGTTTACCATGTTGTATGCATATAATAGCTATTGCATACTTGTTTTTAAGAATGTACAGGTTAACTTTAAATGCATAATAAATAGTGCCCAAGAAAGTAACTGTTTGGAGATAGAACCAATACAGAAAGGTCATTTCAAAGCAGTTTGCACTTGGATTATTTTTTCTGTTTTAATTTTTCTTCTAAATTGAAACTTGATCATGCATGCTTCTTTTTCATTTGAAAAAACTCTTATTTTGTCCACAGTGTGGTGACTTGTCCTTTAAAACTTGGATCTTTCTCAGTGGCTTCATGAAACAGGATAGTACTTTATGTCAAAGTCAAGAACAGCTTATGAGGAAGAAAACACACTTTCCTTATAGGGAAAAAATTAACCCTTATGAACCCGAACTTGTTTTCACCATGATATGCACATACCAAATAGGTAATGAGAGTTAACGTGTCTTAACTGAAGAGAAAACCAAATACCGAGAAGTCCCCTATGCCCATTGGTAGCTTCAGGTACAATTTATTTTCTAAATTCAGTATGTAATGTGGATCACCCTTGCTCAGGTTTCTTCAGGCTTGACTGTAGATTGACTGTAGATCCGGGGAAACAACACTAATCTGTAAATCATACTGATGTTGCTTATTTATCTCTAGAAATGCATTGCACCACATTTGCATCACTTCATGTGTGTATACCATCTACAATTAAGTGCATGATTATTTCTCCATGTAATC
Source organism: Bison bison bison (assembly GCF_000754665.1). NCBI lineage: Eukaryota > Metazoa > Chordata > Mammalia > Artiodactyla > Bovidae > Bison > Bison bison. Next base: position 1,866,218 of record NW_011494851.1, on the reverse strand, counting down.
TACAGCTCGCTATTCCTTTATATATAAAGTTTTATTAAATAAAAATTATGTTTCAGATATGCCTTTACGTTTGTCAAGGAAATGAATCAGATTTTATTTAGGGTTGAATTTAAAGGAAAGTTTTAACTAACGTTACCTTCACTACTCTTTTTGAGTAACCTTCTTGGCATAGGTGAAGACGTATGTAACTGTAGAATCAGAAGTGGGAGTTAAACATAATCCATTGAATACATTGCATTGTTTTCCCTAAAATGCTTACAAATTCTTATTATTTCTAAGAATTTGTTTAACAGTATTATAAGGCACCATGCTCTATTTGATTATCTATTTATATCATTTTTGTCAATGATATGTGGTAACTTTAGTTCAGAACATGTTGACCTTTGTCTTCATCCAGATTGGTACACAATATAAAGGACCTTTGCATTCAAAGGATACTTTTTTACTGTTGCTGGGATTAAAATATCCTGTAGGTGCTTATCATGAAAAGACCTGGGTGAAGTAGTATTCTGACAGGATGCTTTTAGTGCATGCATCCACTGCATCTTTCTCCTCTCATACTCTTAGTAGTTGAGGAGTAGAGGCCTGAGAGAAAAAGGAGAGGTCACTTGGTAGAAATTTCACTCCACTGGATTCTGTCTTAATGTGCTTATTACCCTACTGTGGTAGGAGGAACGAAGGTAGTGGGGTCATGAAGGCAGTAGACTGCACAGCCCCAGAAGATGTTCTACACAATGTAGTCTGTGTGAATAGTGCCTCTTGATGTTTTCCCGTGTACCAATGATATGTGGCCATTCTATGAGGAATGTCAAACATTTATTCTGTAAATAACTTACTGAGTGAATAAATAAATGTTGAAGGTTTGTCTTGGAAAATTAGGGTGTCACAGATGGTCCCATATAAATAAATATATGTGTTTAAACCTAGTCATAATATGTATGTGCAAATATAAATGTATGAGTGTGTGTGTCATATAAAATTCCAACATAACTCTTTCTTCAATTTTAATGTGCTATCCCCAAACCTCTAAGTGGGGATCTTGTTGTTTTGGAAATATCCTTGGTAGGTCAGAAATCTAAGAATCGTTCTTGACATATCCTTCCTGCTCACTTCCCAGTTTCAATACCTCACAAGGTATTTATAAATTTCCCACCCAGCTCTCATAAAATCATCCACTTCTCTCTGTTTCCTTTTTCCTCCAATCTGTAAGCATATCTTGTTGGAAAGTTTATTTTTAAATAATGAATAGCTTTTTTATATAGTTTTGGTTTTTGAACCATGTGAGTGTGTCACTCTACAAAAATACAAATCTGGTAGTTGCACAAACCCAACCGCCCAGTCCCTGCCTACTCCCAAGACACTTAAAGTACTTCAGTAGTTTCCTTTTTTTTTAAGGTTTTTAAAATAACATTTATTTCTTAAAAGTTAACATGTGCATAATAGGAAACCAAAAAGCACAAGAAGCAAAAAACGAAGTCGTTCATAATCACAAGCAGTTTACCATTTGACATGTCCTTCTAGGTCTCATTTGTGTATTTTCACAACTAAGCATCCATTTTTATGTAATTAAGACCGTACAGTTATGTATCATGCTGTTTCACACATCATGAATATTTAAGGATGAACTGGGAGACTGGGTATGATGTAAACACACTACTGTATTTAAAATGGGTAACTAATAAGGAAATAAGGATCTACTGTATAACACAAGAAACTCTACTCACTACTCTGTAATGGCCTGTATGGGAAAAGAATCTAAAAACGCGCACATATATATGTATATGCAATAACGAATTCACTTTGTTGTATACCTGAAACTAACTCAACATTGCAAATCAACTCTACTCGAATGTATATGTATGTGTGTATGTATATATATGTGTGTGTGTGTATATATATACACACATAATTGTCTCCTTCAAATAAAGTTTATAAAATAGCCTAAGATCCTTCATGGCTTTGCTCCTATTAGCTTTCTCAGTTCAGTTCAGTACAGTTGCTCAGTTGTGTTTGACTCTGTACAATCCCAGGAATTGCAGCATGCCAGGCTTCCCTGTCTATCACCAACCCCTGGGGCTTACTCAAACTCATGTCCATGGAGTCAGTGATGCCATCCAACCGTCTCATCCTCTGTTGTCCCCTAATCCTCCTGCCTGCAATCTCTCCCAGCATCAGGGTCTTTTCCAGTGAGTAAGCCCTTCCCATCATGTGGCCAAAGTATTGGAGTTTCAGCATCAGCATCAGCCCTTCCAGTGAATATTCAGGACTGATTTTCTTTAGGATTGACTGGTTGGATCTCCTTGCAGTCCAAGGGACTCTCAAGAGTCTTCTCCAACACCACAGTTCAAAAGTTAGTTATCTATTTTATAAATACTATGTTAAAATTATTATTTTTAAATAAGTAATTTTGTTTACCTTTGTACTTACCTGTAGGAAACATCATTGGTCACAAAATTGACAAATGTCTTTTAAATTAATCTTTACTTAGTCCTAAGATTCTCAGGCCAAATTTTCAAAGTTTTAAATATTAAATGGTATATGATTGGCATATTATATATTAACTGTTATAGAGGTTATCTTAGTGAGTTTGTAGACTTCAAAGCATCACATGCTAAAATGTGTTTATTTATAAATATAACCTTATTACATACTTACATTTAATTACTTGGTTTCTTTGATAATCGAAATATGTTGTGATTTAATAAGGCTATAAATATAAGAAGCTAAAGTTGAGTAAACCTATTGTAATGATTATCATATATTAAGATTTACTAGGAGGTGACCATGTAGTTGCTGTCAGATCATTTTCATGTGACCTGATACACAAGGGCATGATAGACCTGACCCACAGTCTCTTAGCAACTAAACCTTCAAGAAGCAGAATGCTAGACAGCTCATTAACATACGGCTTCAACCCAGAAGACAACCAAGAAGTGATTCAGGAGTCCCTGTCCATTAATCAATAGCAGATCATGATCTATCATCTCCATGTCTCCTTACTTAACTTCCTTTATAAGAATTTAACTACCTTTTCCATAATTATCTGATTTTAACAAGGTAACTGTATATGCTGGTTTCTGTTATCAACTTAAAATATAGAGTCCATTTATTTTTTGAAGGCTTACTTGTATGCCTGAATTTTCTATAATAAACTGCCTTAAAGTATTCAAATTTATTTATTTGAAATATTCTTTATTTTCAGGTACTAATAATATATTGAATCCATTTATACAAGCATGTTTTCATACTTATTATTTATTATTATTTCTGAGAAAATTCATGCTATTTTTCCCTTAAGAATCATGTGAAATTTTTTTGAGTACAAAATTGTTAGCAAAAACCCATTTTGGAAGTTTCTGCTTTTTATTGAAGTGAATATGTTTGACAGAAGTAATTGAGTTCACATGAATCAAATGTTGCCTGCTGAGTTCTCTTGTGATTATGTTGCTGACTTACTCAGATGCAAGGCAAGACCACTAATCTTCATCAGTTGCTAGTGGAATGAAGTAGTAATTTGAAATTACCCCTAGATAATTATAGTTTCACTTATATCAAATGGAGGAAAGAGATTTAGATTGTGGGTCACTGCCAAAATCAGTGAGTGAAGAAGGTATATAGTGCATGCTCAAATACAGGGTAAGGGGGGTCACATGCCAAGGGCTGTGTAGAAAAAGCACTTATTAATTGTCCAACTGGGAAATGATTGCACAGCAAGGAAATGTAGTGAAAATACTGAGCTCAAGAAGGAGCCTTGATTCAGAAACAGTAAAGATACTGTAGGGAGTAGTATGTCGATCATTCAGACTTCTGGTGCATATTTATGTTTGAAACAAAATTGGCTGGAAATTTAGAGTATTAGGTGTTCGCGTAAGTATGCATTGGAGAGCCTAGTTATTTTTAATTAGGCATGTTACCAAAAAGCATCAAAGGGGTTGAACTTTGGTCCTATTTGGTATGCTCTTTTATGCAACAAAAGGAAACTAATTTTGATTTAAAAATTTTAACAAAAGACTGATTTTGAAATCACAGAGTGATTGGTGTCAGTGGTGTGTGAGTCCATGTGTGTGTGTGTATGTGCGTGTGTGTGTCTGTCTGTCCTATTGCTGTGAACCACCACTGAGACAATTAAGTGATTAAGTCATTTCATCTATTTGCAGGTATCACACTAGATTTTCTTTTTACCTCCTCACTTGAATAATTTTGGACCAATTCTATTGAATGTTATGGCTTTTTATGTTAATATTATGTTTAATATTAAAATGTTAGTGTGCTTTTTCCCCCCTGAATCAAGGTTTCAAAACACTGGTACTATTGGTATTTGGGGCCAAATACTAGTTGTTTTGGGGGATCCTGTTCACTGTAGGACATATATCAGCTTACTGGCTTCCCTGGTGGTTCAAATGGTAAAGAATTCTCCTGCAGTGCAGGAGTCCTGGGTTTGATCCTTGGGTTGGGAAGAGTCCCCAGAGAAGGGAACAGCTACCCACCCCAGTATTCTGGCCTGGAGAATCCTGAATCAGACTCCGCTCCTGATTTGTAATAGCCAAAAATGCCTCCATGTATTGCCAAATGTTCCTTCGGGGCAAAATCTCTCTTAGTTGAGAACAACTAACTGAAATATATTCCCTCTGCCTATATTAACAGATGTGCTGCTGAAACTAAATATATTTATAGATTAGTTACCTATGCAAACGTGGACAATTTTCTAAAGAATGAAAGACCTGTACATTTCTTAAAATGGGTGTACATTTTGAAACTTGCCTAATTTAACTTGAATATAGAGACATGGAATATCTGGAAATATGCTGCTGGTGAGAGGCAACATACTCTGTAGTTTCTTAAGCACGCAGATTCTGGACCAGAATACCAGGATTCAAATCTTGCTGCTTCCATTTATCAGTTATATAACCAATGTCCAAGTTATCAGATCTCTTTATTCCTTGTTTTCCTCATCTCTGTTAATAGCTACCTCATAGCAATCCTATGAGACATTATATGAAAATTATTTAGAATAGTGCCTAGAAAACAGTGCTTATTCAATAAACATTAGCTTTGTCTTAGCTCTCACATTATACAGGAATATGTGTCTGTCTGTTGGAAAATACATGGTATTTTCCATGTATTTGCTTTGACTTATAAAAATTCTCTAGTTTATTCAAACTAGAGAGCATATCCTTGAATAGTATCATTTATCAAAGGATGATCCTACATTTTTATTTACTGGGTGGTCAAAACTGTGTAAATATATTGTAACCTCCTTTATAAAAGATTTGCTCTCCCGTTTGATATTATCACTCATTCTTTAAGTTATCGTACTAGGCACTGTCTAGTACGTATGTATACAGTTCCTGTATCCTACGAATGCAGACAGATAGCTTACAAACATACATATGAACTCACACCTGCAGTCACAACTTATGAGAATTGTTACTGGCAGGGTGAGTGTGCAAGTTTAGGAAGGTGGTAAGAAAATGTTTCTCTAAAAGGGTGATGTTTAATGTAGAGGTGGAAAAAAAGCTGTATGAAGAGGACAGGGTACAGCTTAACAAGCAGAAGAAATCTTTCAATGCAGAGATCTATCATATTATATTAATTTTTGATATAGCTCTTTTCTTTCTACAGTTATATTAAAATGTATTTGCATATTAAAATCTGAGAATAAAAAGGATTCTACTCCCTGAAATTACCTGCTAAAAGAGGCTATTTATATACATATTATAGTTACCTTAAAGACAGAGAATGCCTAATAATACCTAGGGTCAAATAGATGCATATCAAATATGAAACAACTCAGTTTATTTCTGAGTAATACTGGTGAATGGCAACTTGCAAATTATTATACCAATTGAAAGAATAACACCTTTTGTTTTTTAAGAACTTAATGTTTTATTGGTTCAGCAGTTGGTAACTTGTGAATCTTCAACTATATGTACATAGTTAAAAAAGATAAAGATTTGGCTGTAAAGGAAAGGACATAGATGCAGCAAACACTCCATAATCCCTCCTAGACAAACTTTTGCTCTTGATTTTGCATTCCTACTTTCTCACTCAGACAAGGAGTATACTAGGCAAAGTCTTGAGTCTCCCTTTCCTATCCCATATTTAGAATAAATATAAAAAATAGATGCTATGACTCAGATTTGCAGTGATAACTACTTTGTACATTTTATTTTGAGTCAGTCTCTAGAAAGTCTCGGAGAAGGCAATGGCAACCCACTCCAGTACACTTGCCTGGAAAATCCCATGGATGGAGGAGGCTGGTGGGCTGCAGTCCATGGGGTCGTGAAGAGTCAGGCACGACTGAGCGACTTCACTTTCACTTTTCACTTTCCTGCATTGGAGAAGGAAATGGCAACCCACTCCAGTGTTCTTGCCTGGAGAATCCCAGGGACAGAGGAGCCTGGTAGGAGGCCATCTATGGGGTCATGCAGAGTTGGACACGACTGAAGCGACTTAGCAGCAACAGCTAGAAAGTCTTATGATGACAGCACATTCCATATTGTTATTGTGCAAAGGAATTTTAGTATTATTGATCGGGAGCTCCATTATGACCCGTTGGATGGAAAATTGTTATATTTATGTTCAAGTGGTTCATACAAAAAAATCTCTTGATAAAAAGTATTTGTTTAAATGATGTTCATTGAATAGACTACTTTTGTTATAATAAATTAATATAGAAATATATAGAACTTATACAGAAATACAGACATAAATTAATATGAAAAGATAATTCTGAGAAAAATTGTTTAATGATAAAGGCTTTATATATTGCCATATATCTGAATTGTTATATTCAGAACTGATTTAACTTTTATAATTTAAATAATATGCTGGGAAACCAAAAGATAGTACTTCTGTTTTATTACTTGCTTTTTTTTATTACCCAGATCGGAGCAGAAGGATTTTCACCAAGTTTGATAACATAAATCAGTATAGCTGTCATGGGAAAAGTTGTTTGTACAGGAAAATTTGATGTTGAAAACTCACATAGTGTGATTCAACAAATATCTCCATGTTATTAGATTCTTAAGAGCAAAAAATTAAAAAAGAAATGAATGTAAATGATAAGAAACAAAGTAGCCAACACTGGCATAAAATCATTAAGCAGACTTAAAACCTCAAAATTGATCTGAAATGACCAGGAGATTTTTGCATGCACGAAATAGAGGACTTTGGGCTTGAAGGTGATACAGCTCTCAGTTCAAATCTCATGCTTCTATTTGGTAGTTATGTGACTGCGGCCAAATACAAAATCATATTGAGTCCAACTTTCCTCCTGGGTGTAATGTTAAATAGTACACAAGGGACCTGTAGTGATAACCTTTTGATATAGATTGTAATTATATAGCTTTTGACAGTTTTAGACCTAATGAAATTGTTTCCTTTTTTCTTTCTGCTAATTACTTCTTGACTTTGGAATGCCATATTAAATACCAATGCATTCTACTGTGGTCATCAGTAAAAAATGTTGGCAAATTAGGAGAAAAAATCAAACCACAGCAAACTAGAGAAAAAGGCACAAAATGGCACTTATGTCCAATTCATTCCAATTTATGAATTACATTTTTGGAGTGCTTTTTTTTTATTGGCTTATAGAGGTTATTCACATGATTTAACATTTCCTCCCACTGAAGAGATTATTGGGACCAGTTTTTATCTAATTCTTCTCTTCTATACACTTTTACAGTGCAACACAATAATTTAAATAATTTGAAACCATATTATTGCTGGGCAAACCTATAAGAGATTTTTATTCCATTGTGTGGTGCTGGCCAGAGCTGCAGTATTCTTTTTAAGCTCCTTAGGTGACTGTAACATTGGCTCAGATTAATGAGTATCATGATAGTTTGGATTAAGTTTTGGTGGCTTTTAGTATTTTGTGTAAATTTGTACTCTAAAACCTCATCCAGGGAAGGCCACAGATTTTGATTCCTGAAGACCAGTTTCTCTGTGCCCCCTGACCCCATGAAGAGGTCCTACACTCATAAACCTTTTTGGCTCTCCTTGTGTATATGGCAGTCTTTTACCCAGTGTCTTTTTTTTTTTTTTTCTGTATTCCAATAAAAACTTATTTATATAAACAGATGACAGGAAGAATTTGGATCATAGATTATACTTTACCAACTGATTTATACCCAAATATACTGCTGTTCAGTCATTCAGTCATGTCCCAGCTCTTTGTAACCCGAGGGACTGCAGCATACCAGGCTTCCCTATCTTTCCCTATATCCTGGAGTTTGCTCAAACTCATGTCCATTGTGTTGATGATGCCATCCAACCATCTCATCCTCTGTCACCCCCTTCTTCTCCTGACCTCAGTATTTCTCAGCATCAGGGACTTTTCCAATGAGTAGGCTCCTTTGTATCAGGTGGCTGAAATATTGGAACTTCAGCTTCTCCATCAGTCCTTCTGATGAATATTCAAGGTTGGTTTTCTTTAGGATTGAACCTGTATCAACAACACAGAAATGATAAGCATATTAATGCTTTGTCTTATTCCATCTAACTTTTCAAAGTCTTCTCTTTTTCTCCTCCTCCTCCTCTTCCTCAGTGCCTTCTTAAGAGTGCAGCCGGTTCTTCAAGGTTTCAGACTCTGAAAGGGCTTCCCACTTGACACAAGGTTATGGTCTTTTTCCCTGGACCCTGGAACATTAAAAGACGAGTCTACAGTTTCCCACACTCATCTTCAGCCCTTCTGGGCTGCAGAGAGGCAGGATAGGATCAGCATTAAAGGTAGCGCTCTATGCTTCAGCTCCCTCTATCTTTTCTGCCGCCTGTGGATTTCTTTTCTCAGATTTACAAATTTATTGCTGTCTTAAAATGTCCCCGCATTAAAACAAAGCACAGCAAATGAGTCCTGCCAAGTGGCAAAACAAACAACTTAGTAACAAGTTTGATATCCTTTATTCAAGAGAAAATAATCCATGAATTGTGGGAGTATAATGCCTCGCCACCTGTAGGACCCTTTTCTTGGATTTTGAGTAGTGTGAGATTTTTAGAGCATTAGAAGAGGCAACATGGAAGCAGAAAATGATTGGCTAAGAGATCTGGATTTCCTTACAAGGCTAGCAGGTCATACTTTCTAGGGTAAGGTGGACTGACTAAAGGAGAAGGCAATGGCACCCCACTCCAGTACTCTTGCCTGGAAAATCCCATGGATGGAGGAGTCTGGAAGGCTGCAGTCCATGGGGTAGCGAAGAGTTGGACACGACTGAGCGACTTCACTTTCACTTTTCACTTTCATGCATTGGAGAAGGAAATGGCAACCCACTCCAGTGTTCTTGCCTGGAGAATCCCAGGGACGGGGGAGCCTGGTGGGCTGCCCATCTATGGGGTCGCACAGAGTCGGACATGACTGAA
>NW_011494851.1:1853050-1855550 GCF_000754665.1 Bison bison bison | reverse complement strand
TTTCACAGTACTAAAAATGGAGCCATAATACTGATGTAAATCTTCCTATACTTATAGACTCTTTATTATACCACAATAACTAAAACAAAATTATCCCTTTGCAGAAAAAAAGAACTTTAATTTGGGAGTGGGAACAACATATTTAAATTTTAGCACATCCAGTGACATTACTTTAGCTAATCAGGATTTAACTTATTAATTGTAAATTTTATGATCATCAGTAAAGTGGTAAAGTGTTGTCCAGAGTTTGGAAGTAGGGAGAGTATCAACCTGCCTAGTATCACACAGCCACCACATTTTAAACTTGACATTAGAATGGTATTTTAATTTCAGATTCTCCATTCTACTGTTGTACTTTGAACAGTATGTAAACACCTTTAACCACAAATTGATTTGTAGTCTGTAACCACATATAGCATCCATGGTAATCCTAAGTAAAAATCTCTGATTCTTCTTAACACCATATTTCTATTACAACTAATACATTAAATATTTTCTGCTGTACATGTTTAGATTTATGTAGTATACCTCCTGTATGGATTAGCCTTGAAAAATCTACTTAAGTGCTTTGGAGGGTTGCACAGAGACCTGACTGCCTCTAAGCAACTAATAAGATGCTTAGTTTAATTTGTAGGTATCTATCTGTCTAATTGATTTATTTATATATCTAGTTTATACTACTCACAGGAAAAAAAGATTAAGTATGCTGTTTGCCTAAACAGTATAATTTATTGCCTTTTAATTAGACTGTATATTAGTTCAGAGGGACATGCCTATTGTTATAAAGAAGGAAGGCATGGAGTCACTAGCCCTAGCATAGTTTTTCTCTAAAATTGTATCACTCATTAGCTTTTACATTAAAAATATGAATTATAGCTATTCATGGTCTCATAACTGGTTTTCTTTATGGAAATGCTTTTGTATCCTTTATTATTTCTGGTCATGGATGTAGATCACATCTTATCCTCTAGTGTTTGATTCTCTTTGTTGTTTAAATCTTTGTCTTCATTTATGGCTGACCAGTAGGGTTCATCCTTAAGAACTCAAGTGATTTGTTGATGTGCTTTGATCTTTTCTGAGCTTGAAGATATCCTCCTCATTCGAGTGCTGTTGATATATAGTTTTTTAAAAAGAAAAGGAAAGGGAAGAAAGAAGAGCCACAGTTTGGGGGAAGTAACAATTAGAGCAAATGATAATTTGACTGATGGATAACTCCATTTCTTTGATGGAATTGTTAGCAGGAATCAGACATAGAGAATGAACGCTCCAAAGTTCCTGCTGTGTGATTGTGCAGGAACCTAATAATACACTGCTCCGTATGAATAAGGGCTTTTCCTCTGATGAATTCTAAGTGCTGGGGAGAGGATTCTGTTTGGACATTTCTTAAATAAAGAACAGGAGTATCAAAATTTTATTTTCCATTTTATGGATTGAGAAGTAACATGATGTGATTTCCCCCAAATTTCCCAGTACTCCCTCACACTTCCCTCTATGGCACTAACTCTAGTTTTGCACCTCACAATCAGGGAACAACATATTCACTGGCTCCTGTGAAAGATTCCCCCGTGTTCACCTAGTCCCAGTATTTTCCAATGCTAAAAGCTTCTTTTTTTAGAACCAGACTGACCCGTATTATTTATTTATTTAAAATTCTCTTTAGAAGGTTTTGTGTGTCATCTGTTTTTGCTCTTTTGGTTCAAGCATGATTTAATATGTCAACACTGGTTTGCTTAACTGGCTTTGATTGTCTTCCATACTTTACTCAGAATGAGGCAGTCTCCTTTCAAGCATGTTGCTGCCCAGATAAATGAAATGTCACAACAGTGAGGTCTCCTTGTTTTATGACAGCAGTAGCTTTTTCTTGAACACAGTCAGTGGCTGGAGAGAGTGTGGTGAGGGCATTTACACAGTAATAATAGAACCCACTTAAGTCAGCCTTCCCTCTTTGGACCCAAGCAGACAAGCAGCAAAAGATAATGCACTTAAACTTAGGGGAACTTCACTCTTAATTCAGGTGAAAATGAAGTTAAATCCAAAATAGAAACTTTTCCCCCACTATGGACAAAAGGAAAAAAAATCTGTTAGTAGTTGCCTCAAAATAATACTCAAGGATAGCACCTTATTTTTATGGTTTGATTTCTTCCATGCTTTATTGCCAGTCCCTGAGATGTTATTGCTCTCAGTACATAAAGTTAGAAACTAATCCACAGGGAAAAAAAAAATGTTTCCACTGTCTCCCACAATAAAGGTATTGTTTATGATTTTGAAACCTGGATTAGATTTTAAAGATTGGAGGCTCACGAAGCTTAGTACTTGGCACAGAGCAAATCCTCAGTACATGCTAGTTAGCTGTAAAAGTTGAAAGTGATTTCAATGAAAAATAATCCTAGGAAAACACCAATACAGTATACTAACGCATATATATGGAATTTAGAAAGATGATAACAATAACCCTGTGTACGAGACAGCAAAAGTGACGCTGATGTATGGAACAGTCTTA
>NW_011494851.1:1842082-1852897 GCF_000754665.1 Bison bison bison | reverse complement strand
AGCATGTATACCTGTGATGGATTCATTTTGATACTTGGCAAAACTAATACAATTATGTAAAGTTTAAAAATAAAATAAAATTCAAAAAAAAAATTCAAAAAAAAAAAAAAAAAGAAAAATAATCCTAGGCAAAGTGCTGAAGTTCTGCTTGTTTGTGTTTTTTGAACTAACATTTGCTTGAGTTGCTTTCATCACCCTGGGATATTGGCCTATCCTTCTAGGAGACTTGGAACCCTGGGAGTTGGGAGCACTCTGTCCAGTCTGCATTGAGGCAGCTTCTCAGGTCAGGGCCTGTAAAGACTGAGGAGGTTTCTGAGTGTGAGTGTATGTGAGTGTAAATGTGAACTTTTAAATTTCAATTTAAGAGAGAAATAAACTGGGCCAACCAAGCCTGTGGCAAGGAATTAAATGTATGTTAAGGAATGGAGGAGGGCACGATAACCCACTCCAGTATTCTTGCCTAGAGAATCCTGAAGCCTGGGACGTTACAGTCCATAAGGTTGCAAAGAGTTGGACACGACTGAAGTGACTTAGCATGCATGCACAAGAGCGGAGAGTCCATTAATAATAAACTTTGATTATGGACTGAAAGAAGAAATTAATCATTCAGGAGACAGAGGCAAAAAAAAAAATCTGAATTTTAGAAAAATCTGATGAAAGTGAAAGTCTTAATCAAGGACAACCTGCATCATCAAGGGGAAGACTGGCCAGAGCAATCCCATGATCAGATCTCAAAAGACAAATTATTTTCGTCTGAGGTCAGAAGATAATGGAATGCAAACTGAGAGAAAAAAAAAAAAAAAAAAACAAAAAACGTTCCTAGAAAATACAAATTTGGCCAAAGAGAATATTTTGACTTTCAAGTCTGTGTGAAAAGCAATAATATACTAGAAATAATAGAGATTCCAAGAAATAAGGCCAATAAATGACAAATGACAAAAACTGACAATAAATGACAATTCTGAATGCCAGAATTGTCAGAGTATCTTAAATGGGGTAGTAAGGAAGAAGAAGGGTTGACACGGGTGCAGAGACCTGCTGTGTACTGGTACCGTTAAATGTTTTATTCACATTCTCTCTTTTAAGCTTGACAGCATCCTGTGAGCCATAGTTTCTGGGGTAACTGAAGCACAGAGAGGTTAGTTTTAACTAAAACTAGAAAGTGGCATACTGGCATTTTAATCTAGGTGTGTTTGTTTCAAATCTGTATTTCCCACTTTCTTTTATGTTCTCCATTAAAATGCTTTTGAACTGCACTTAATTTTGTCACCCACATCTATGTGAGCAGCCCTGCACTGTACATCAGAGGTAGAGGCACCCCGGAGAGACCTAGTAGCCACCAGAGTCCCCTGGAGGAGATTCTTGCCCCCATATTCACACGTCAAACGGAGGACACGGAAAGGCATTTTGAGGGAGAAGGATTTGTAGCAACAGCTGCTGCTGCTAAGTCGCTTCAGTCGTGTCCGACTCTGTGCGACCCCATAGACGGCAGCCCACCAGGATGCCCTGTCCCTGGGATTCTCCAGGCAAGAACACTGGAGTGTGTTGCCATGTCCTTCTCCAGTGCATGAAAGTGAAAAGTGAAAGTGAAGCCGCTCAGTCGTGTCCGACCCTCAGCAACCCCATGGACTGCAGCCCACCAGGATCCTCTATCCACGGGATTTTCCAAGCAAGAGTACTGGAGTGGGTTGCCACAGGGAATAGAACAAATAAAGCAAAGCAAGACTGAGTGAGAAAAATGAAAGGAACTTGTAAGAGCATGAAGCTCTGACCTTGGAGAGTAGAGGCCCTATAATCAGGAACCAAACTAGACTTGATTACATATTTTCTATGTGAATATTGATGAAGTGGTTAGATAGCATCATCAACTCAGAGGACATACATTTGAGCAAACTCCAGGGGATATAGTGGAGGACAGAGGAAACTGGAGTGTCGCAGTTCATGGAGTGCCAAAGAATCTGACATGACTGAGTGACTAAACAACAACAACATGTGAATATTCAAATAGGTGGAAGAAAAAACTTTTTGGAATAAGCCTAATTTATATGCTGAGAGAGAGTGAGAGATTGGGTTGTGAGAGTGAGAGTGAGAGATTGAGAACTATAGATGCATTTTTGACTTCTGCTTTTTGGATACTTGTGCATGTGAATTACTTTGCCTTTTGTCTGCTCTCATAAGTAGTATAGGAAATTTTTTTCTCTTTAACGTTTTAGCCTTTGGAGTAAAGGGCTTCCCTGGTGGTTCAGATGCTCAAAGATCCTGCCAGCAATGCAAGAGACCTGTGTTCGATCCCTGGGTTGGGAAGATCCCCTGGAGAAGGGAATGGCAACCCACTCCAGTATTCTTACCTGGAAAATTCCATGGACATAGGAGCCTGGTGGGCTGCAGTCCATGGGATCACAAAAGAGAAATATGACTGAGTGACTAATACTTACTTGGAATAAAGGGTCGTTTTATTGAAGTTTTGTTTGTTTTGCTGCTTTTAGTTCATCTGGGGATGGGGTAAAGAAGGAAAAACAATGAAACTGTACTGTATAATGTGAGTGTGGAGGTTTTGTACAGATTCAGGCTTGGGGAAAACCTCTGCACCTCAAGGACCTGTGTGACCTTTGAATTTCCACATCCACAGAAAAGAAACTAAATGATTCTCTGCCTCCCCACCACTTCTGATATTACACAGTTTTCAGGTAAAAGGATTCTTACTGGACACTTCCATTTTGAAGTATATTCATGTCTTTCTTGATTGTTGGAAGTTGAAATGAAATACAGAACAAATATAATATAAAAATTTTAAAATGACCAAACATATCTTCATAAACAAAATAGTAAAATTAAAGTAATTGTTACTTCTCTGTTCACCTATCTAAATTAAACAGTGAGCCTGATGATAAAAGCAAAATGTCCTTATGTTCTAATGAGTGAAACAGAAATGTTCTGGGAAAAAAAAGCATCTATTCATACATTTTTGGACCCCACTAAATGCCAAATATATAGAAGCAATATAACTCTGACAGATAAAGACCAAAACGGAGGGGATAAATGTTCCTTTTCTCTATTTTTGTCCAATTGGTTTCTAGTTTATAACATAGTTTTTAAATGCTTCTTAGAGCTTGTTGATTTATAAATGCTAGGTATATCAAATGTTTTATATTTTCTGTATAGAAAGGTCAGATACACAACTAAATATAATTGTGATCTCCAATAATTCTCACTAATCCCCGACCTTTCCAGCGAAGTTTTTCTTTGATCCTAGAGACCAAAAGATTTGTCTTTGTATTTGTATTCTGTCATTTCAGCTTCTTTGCTACTAAAGTGAATATATCCTGTTTAAACTCAGGAAAGTACTGACTACATTAGCTCTGACCGTTAATTAAAACACACTTGGAACATATTTTTTTCTCACTGGAGTGGTATTTGACCTTGAAAAACTCTGAGGCCCAACTCTCAGACAAGATTTATGTTTTTTCCTCCAATTCTTAATTATATTTTTCTAATACAAGCTGCTCTGTCATGTATTGTTTTTTTGGTTTTACTTATGACTAGTTCTACTTATATCCTCTCTTAATTTCCTTTTTTTACCCTTCCATAATAGGTCTTTCTATTACAAATTTATTTCCTTCATTTAAATACCTTTACTCTTTGAGAAGCTGTTAATTCCTGAAGAGAAAGATATTTTGGCTTTATTATTTTTTTTGCCTTACTCTTCCAAAAAAGGATGTTTGGTTTTGTTAAGAGTATTATTGTGATATGTAAAGACATAGCCTGACATAAATGTTTGTTAAGTGTATGTAGGAATTTTTCTGTACAATAAATCCATTCTTTCTGTTCCATCATTAGAAGTGGTGATAATCTTGTTGATGATATTAAGATAATAATGATAACATGCCTAGCACTTCTATAGCAAATTTTATGTGGCATAGAGTCTACTGAATACTGTTTATTTATTATATAATTTATTCCACAAGCCTTATGAATCATGTATGGTTTTTAAGTTTTATGGAAAAACAAGCAGACATAGAGAGTTTATGTAACAAGGGTATCAGTCAGTAAGTAGTGCAGTTGGATGAATGCCCAGGCCATTTGTTTAAGTCTCTGCTTTTAATTTCTATACCATACACTGGTAGTGGAGATACCAGCACACTGTATTTTACAAGCGTTGATTTTATTGTCTCTCCAAAATTTTCTTTGATTTTTCTCATCAAGAGATAACCACTTCAAAAGAGTAAAGAACATGTATGTAATTATTACATGATTGATAAATATGTAAATAGACTACCTAATAATATTCTCTTAGGATGTTGTTTTGATTAAAAATATCAGGAATACTTACACACTTGATAATTTTCTCTCAAATGGGAATAGTTCAAATGCAAAGAATCTCCATCAACAATGACATTGACATATTGCAAACTCTATTTAAAAATAAACATACACTTAAGAACTAAGAGAGCAGCATTTTCACTTAGAAGTATATTTATATAAAGCTAGTAGAGATTCTTTTCTACTAGATACTCAGCTTCTGCTCACATGTAGTATCTCTTGTCCACCACTCCCCCTAATTTTAAAGGTACAATAGAGAAAAGGTTCACATGTATAGGTACGCTTTGTCACTTTGGAGCATTTTTTGGAGGGGAGTAAGGAAGCTGTGTGTTTCACTTAAAAATCTAAAAAGATCTTTTTTCTATTATCAAACTTTTGAAAGAAATTTTTTTTAAAATAGGGATTTAAAATGTTGTTATTTTAATTTTAAAATACAGCTAAATAATAACTTGGATAATATGATTAAAACAAAGATTGGCATTTTTAGGTGAAGATAATTTATCTCTTTTCAGGCATCACTTTGACTGTCTATCCGATAGTGATTTAATCACAAAGAATGAGGTATTATATTCTGAATAAATTCATAGGAGTTTACTTTTGAAGAAAACCTTCCCGCTATAAATTTTAGTTATACCTTGTCCATTTAATTCATTTTATTATTTTAAGAGGAAAGGGGAATTTCTTCATTGCACTAGTCAAAGGATTGGATTTAAACTATAGGAATTTACTGAGTCTAGTTGGCTTGGTCATATATTGATATTTTAGCTAAATATTTTTTTACCAAATTAATATGTGTTGTTAATATTCTATATAATTTACTCTGTAAGTAAACAGGGTATGTTTATTCATACTTAGCATATTTTATTTTTATGCTATGTATCTTGTACATGATTATTATGTCTATAATCTGCATTTTGGAAAATGCATGATATTAAAATATAATTTTATTTTTTATTATTTTATGTAAAAAGTAACATAATATTTTTCATTTCACAAAATAAAACTTTACATGTTCTGAAGGGTGATAACCGTAAGCCATAGGGAAAAATGCTGGACCACATTCAAATTAGCCTTATTGTTCTGTAATATCTTACTGGAGTAAAGGTTAATTAGTACCATAGGCAATATGCATTATTCATCACTGCAATCAGGCTTTTATTCTGCTGGGTCTTTATCATCTGCAAATTGTTGTTCTTCTTATAACAAAACCTTGATAAACTATTGTCATATTTAATTTCACTTAACTATATTGGTGATACATACATTAGTTCATGTACTTTAAATATTCTGAAGATGTCATCCCATCTAAAAAAATCGGAAGATTAAAGACTAATGTCCTCTTTTGTAGGAGGACATAAACTTTGAAGACAAGGAACATAAATTATTGTTGCTTATTCTGGGTTCTTTTTTTAACTTTTAATTCATTTTTTCTGTATCCTGTAGAGAAAGCTTTAATAATATCATGAATAGTGGGAATAATTTCTCATTAAATACTGATTTTTAAAATAAATTTTCCTCTTATATTTAGAAAATTAATTTCCTCTCTCTCAGCAGAATATAAACTCCCTGAGACCAGGGACTTTGTATAAAAGTAGCACATAGAACAATGACTGACTTTTACCTTAAATGTATTTTTAAATGACTTTAATAAAGATGTTTGTACATTTGCAATTAAAAATATGTCTGTACACACAACAGCTTAGTAGCACTTTTCAGTTCAGTTCAGTTCAGTTGCTCAGTCGTGTCCGACTCTGCAACCCCATGGACTGCAGCACGCCAGGCTTCCCTGTCCATCACCAGGAAAGAACACCTGGCCTCAGTTCTAGTTCCTGTATTTTCCCTCCTTTTATATAAAGGATACAAGGCAGGAGGAGAGTGGAGGTAGTTGCAAAGAAAGAAATGATGATCCATTATGTAATTCAAAGCTGTAGAATCAACAGAAAGTCATGTAGCACTAGTCTCAATTGTCATTTCCCTTTATTCTACACCACTGCAGACTGAATCTTCAGTAAATATAGGTAAATTTTTAAATTTCTTCATTTTTTTCAGAAATTAGATGCTATATACAGCACAGCTGGGAACCAGTTGCAAGACATGTTGGAATGCAATTTTAACTTTTCCTCTTTCTCCAGAGACTTACACAGGTTACTTTCATAGATATCTCTGTGACCTTCACTTGTCTAGAGTCCTGTTATCAGAAAATTTCAACTGAAACAAGGCACTTCAGTTTATTGCTTTTTGATAAGTTGTTCATAAACAAATTCTTTGTTTTTCCCCATAGGTTATGCTTAGGAAAATCTTTGAGATTGTTTTCTTTTCTTTTCCCAGTTGCTAGTCATTTCTGATACTCAGACAATAATAATTTAGTCTTTGTCTTCCAGAGGAATAGAAAAATATGATAAATGTTTTCTGAGTATGGAACACCCAGTTTTGCTTATCTAGTGCATAGTTTTGCATCTAATTTAGCTTGAATGTACAATTTAAAATGGAAAGTTATACAAGGTGTGGCTAAAAATACCTATGCCCCTTCCTTAGCTTAAAAATACAATCGTGGCATCTGGAAAATTGGTCATAAATTGTTTGTGTCAACAGAAAATTCAATGCATACCTATAATTTAGACCTATAATCACATTAACAATGTTTCAATCTGTTAAATTATTCTTTCTTTTAGAATGCATCCAGGATTTCTTTTTATATTATTTTTCCTAAATAAAGTTGGAAATGTTTACTGCAACTCAGGTCCTGGTTTTTGAAATATAGTGTATACTCAGGTTCATATACTCACATACTCCCACCCGTATACACACCCACATAATCAGAAATGAATATTTGCCACCATTTAAGCTAAACTTTGTTACTTAGAAGACTTTATTTAATGTCTATGAATTACAACATTGTTAAACCTGTTGAACATTTATGACTTCAGCATTTAATACAAAGCCCATTTAGAAACCTCAAACTAGTTTGAAATAATTACTATGCCAATAAATTCACTATCTCTAGCCTTTGTTTCATTTCAAGAAGTAAAATGCATGAAAGCATTTTCTCACTGAAGATTTTATGTAGAAGTTTAGCCCACTGCAGATAAATAAGCAAGAATATAAAATGTTCCTATGGCTAATGTGGGCTTTCCTGGTGGCTCAGTGGTAAAGAACCTGCCTGTAATGCAGGAGATGTGGGAGACTTGGGTTTGATCCCTGGATTGGGAAGATCCCCTGGAAGAGTAAATAATAATCCACTTCAATAGTTTTGCTTGGAGAATCCCATGGACAGAGGAGCCTGGAGATTACAGTGCAAAGGATTGCAAAGAGTCAAACATGACTGAAGAGACTTAGCACACACGCATGGCTAATATACTTCAAAACTCATTACCTTTAGTCCACATAATCTATATAAACATATGGAATGAAAGTTGTACATTAAGTTTCAAGAATTTTAGATCAGTGAATGAAGACAAGGACAATTAATAGTGTTTCAGAAGGCTTGACAAAAACAGACAACTGTGAGTAAGACACTTTACTTGCTGGAGCCTCAGTAGTTCATTTTGTGAAGTGACAGATTATTTTAGTGCTTCACAAAATGGTTATCCTGGAGATATTCTTCTGGACTTTAAAGATCTTTATTAGGATGTCTATATTTTATGTTTTGATTACTACAAAAATCTTAAAAAGGTGTTTTAGCTCTTTGGGGCTTCTTTAAGGAAGGAGCAGAGAATTGGTGCTTTACAAACAGCAGACATTTATTTCTCACAGTTCTGGAGGCGGGCAAGTCCAGGATGACGATGGTGGGAGGCTTAGCGTGTGATGAAAGCCCACTTCCAGATGTAGACTGTGATTTGTCCCTGTTTCCTCATGTGATGGAAAGGACCAGAGATTCCTCAGAAGCCTTCTTTTAATAAGGCATTAATGCCATTAATGGGGGCTTCCCCAGTAGTGTTAGTGGTAAAGAACCTGTCTGCTAGTGCAGGAGACTTAAAGAGATGTGAGTTCAATTCCTGGGCTGGGAGGATTCCCTGAAGGAGGGCATGGCAACCCACTCCAGTACTCTTGTCTGGAGAATCCCATGGAAAGAGGAGCCTGGCAGACTACAGTCCACAGGGTGGCAAAGAATGGGACATGACTGAGAGTCCCTTGGACTGCAAGGAGATCCAACCAGTCCATTCTGAAGGAGATCAGCCCTGGGATTTCTTTGGAAGGAATGATGCTAAAGCTGAAACTCCAGTACTTTGGCCACCTCATGCAAAGATTTGACTAATTGGAAAAGATCCTGATGCTGGGAAGGCTTGGGGGCAGGAGGAGAAAGGGACGACAGAGGATGAGATGGCTGGATGGCATCACCAATGCGATGGACATGCGTTTGAGTGAACTCCGGGAGTTGGTGATGGACAAGGAGGCCTGGCGTGCTGCGATTCATGGGGTTGCAAAGAATCAGACACGACTGAGCGACTGAACTGAACTGAACTGAAGCAACTTAGCATGCAGGTACACTATCCTGTTAATGACGACTCTACTCTCATGATTTAAGCACCTCCCAAAGGCCTCACCTACAAATACTATCATCTATGATGGTTAGGATTCCAACATATGAATTAGGGGAGGGGACACAAACATTCAGACTACAGCAAAAAGTTATATGAGTATGTTCTAAGTCTGAGTACTGGCAAAAGATACATGTTCTCTAGGTCTACTTATGCATTTTTTTCCCAAGTAAATTTTATGCAGATTTAATTTAGTTAAATATTAATTGGGGCTTCCCAGGTAGCGCTAGTGGTCAAGAATCTGCCTGCCAAAATTCAGAACACATAAGAGACACAGGTTTGATCCCTGGTTTGGGAAGATTCCCTGGAGGTGGAAATGGCAACCCATTCCAGTATTTTTGCAGAGAGAATCCTATGGGCAGAGGAACCTGTTGGGCTGCAGTTCATGGAGTCACAAAGAGTTGGACATGACTGAGCATCTGAGCATAAATAATTATTATTCAGAGTAAAGGTAATTTGTTGCATGAAAAGGCAAAATCCAAATGAAAATAATTTCATTGTATCAACAGAAGTTTCATAGCATTTTAAATATAGAATAATTTTGAAAGGATTGATTCATCACTGTGTTGAACTTGAAAGTTCCCTGTATAATGATAGAGAGTGGAGTAAAACTTAGTGTTTTGTTTGTAAATAAAATATATCCTAATCTGTCTAAGCTAAATAGCATAATCTGTCATATTAATAGTATTGTGAATTTGAGTTTTATTGGTTCTGTATTTTTGTTTTTATTGACTGTAATTATTTGAGGTTATATGTATATTAATAGCAAGTATAAGCTAATAATTTTATTTTTAGCTTTTTATTTGTATATGTAAAGTGAAAGTGTGAAAGTGTTAGGCGCTTAGTTGTGTCCAACTCTTTGCTATCCTATGGTCTGTAGCCCACAAAGCTCCTCTGTCCATGGTTCTTTAGGCAAGAATACTGCAGTGGGTAGCCATTCCCTTCTCCAGGAGATTCTTTTTGACCCAGTGATCGAACCTGGGTCTCCTGCATTATGGGAGATTCTTTACATTCTGAGCCACCAGGAAAGTCCATAAATAAAAAATAGAGGAATTTTTAAAAGTTAAATAAATGCTGAGATATTGAATTTAAGGGAGAATTATTCAAGTTATATAACTCTGCTAAAATAAGCTTTGTCTCTTCCTGAAAATGCAATCACTGGATTATTTTTAGGTTTAGTAGTTTAGCTTATATACATTTATCATTAACTATATGCAGAGTACATCATGAGAAACACTGGACTGGAAGAAACACAAGCTGGAATCAAGATTGCCAGGAGAAATATCTATAACCTCAGATATGCAGATGACACCACCCTTATGGCAGAAAGTGAAGAGGAACTCAAAAGCCTCTTGATGAAAGTGAAAGTGGAGAGTGAAAAAATTGGCTTAAAGCTCAACATTCAGAAAACTAAGATCATGGCATCCGGTCCCACCACTTCATGGGAAGTAGATGGGGAAACAATGGAAACAGTGTCAGACTTTATTTTTCTGGGCTCCAAAATCACTACAGATGGTGACTGCAGCCATGAAATTAAAAGACGCTTACTCCTTGGAAGGAAAGTTATGACCAATCTAGATCGCATATTCAAAAGCAGAGACATTACTTTGCCAACACAGGTTCGTCTAGTCAAGGCCATTGTTTTTCCTGTGGTCATGTATGGATGTGAGAGTTGGACTGTGAAGAAGGCTGAGCGCCAACAAATTGATGCTTTTGAACTGTGGTGTTGCAGAAGACTCTTGAGAGTCCCTTGGACTGCAAGGAGATCCAACCAGTCCATTCTGAAGGAGATCAGCCCTGGGATTTCTTTGGAAGGAATGATGCTAAAGCTGAAACTCCAGGACTTTGGCCACCTCATGCGAAGAGTTGACTCATTGGAAAAGACTCTGATGCTGGGAGGGCTTGGGGGCAGGAGGAGAAGGGGACGACAGAGGATGAGATGGCTGGATAAACCATA
>NW_011494851.1:1835350-1841982 GCF_000754665.1 Bison bison bison | reverse complement strand
TGGGAGGGCTTGGGGGCAGGAGGAGAAGGGGACGACAGAGGATGAGATGGCTGGATGGCACCACTGACTCAATGGACATGAGTCTGAGTGAAGTCCGGGAGTTGGTGATGGACAGGGAGGCCTGGCGTGCTGCGATTCATGGGGTTGCAAAGAGTCACGACTGAGTGCCTGAACTGAACTGAAATGAAGATAAATTATATTCCTGATTCTAAAATTAGGAAATATTTTGAAAATAACAGTAACATATAGCAACATAATCTAAATGTAATTATATTCATTTTTCCAATATTTGTATATCTCATAATATTCATATATCTTACATTACTTAGGCTGCACTGCCACAACCCTAAAATGGCTGTGTGAAATGGTTCTATACATGCATCCTTCACCCCATTATGTAACATTCTACATGAAAATTCTTTTATGTCCTCTAGTTATTCAGTCAATGAGTGGTAATTGTCTAATTACTAAATCGTATCCAACTTTTGTGACCCAGTGGACTGTAGCCTGTCCAGATGACAGGCTCCTCTGTCAATGGGACTTTTCAGATAAAATACTGTAATGGGTTGTCATTTCCTTCTCCAGGGGATCTTCCCAACCCAGGGATCAAACCTGGGTCCTCTGCATTGCAGGTGGATTCCTTACCTACTGAGCTACCAAATACCTGGGAAGAACAACACTGAGGATGTAACTAAGGAGATGAAACAGTAGAAATTCCACACCCTCCTGCTAAACTGACTATCTAGTTATTTTTTAGTTAAAAAAAAAAAAGGAATTCCCATAAGAATTTTTAAATGATCTTTGAAAAAAATTTTTTGCAGTTCCATACCTGCTAGCTATAAAAGTATGTTTTATATAGCAGTTTCTATCTTAGCAGTTTTATATAGCAGTTTCTATCACATTTCAAGATACCAAATAAAGTAATTGTTTCCCACATTCAGCTGTGTTTTCTAGTTTAAGGTCTAATTGAGGATCATGTTAGTATAGTGTTTGATTATATCCAAAAATATGCTCTTACTGGTGTTAATAGTAAGCTTTAGTATTTCAAACCAATGTGGAATTATTTACATAAGAAAGCTATAATTATAGGTTCAGGAATAATGCTAGAACCTATAATTCTTGAATCATCTAGAATGAGTAAAAGCCAACAAGGGCACTTTATGTAGTTTTGCTTTCATATTTTCTTTAGCTTGTTGCCAAATTGTTGCCTAAGTTTTAATACTAAATATAGGCCATGTATTTTTTGGTAAACTTCAAAGACCTGGTTTTCTAATGTATCTATATTGTTCCCTTTTTTATAAAAACATTCAGAAAGTGTACATATTTTTCATTGCAAACAGTAAAATCTAAATAAAACTGTAATTTACATACAGTTTTTTTTTTTTTTTTTACAGAAAAGTAGCCTTTTCAAGTTTGCACTACGTTAATTGATATCAACATTCTGCACTGAACAGATATTAGTGGCTCAGATCATCCAGGGCATATGTGGGTGAGGCAGTCATCTGAGCTGAGTGTCTGTTTCACTCTACTTACTGGGACTGCGCAGGTGAACTGCCACTGTCCCCAGTTCCTTCCCTTGATGATGGCAGAGAGTCTGAACACTGAGTTCCTGGTTTTTCAGTCTCCTCCTCCACCAGTGATATTTGTTACTGACCTTTCCATGGGAGAGAGGGAAGAGGAGAAAACCACAGTTATTATTTTTCTGAGTGTAAAAGTTTGGAAGTAACAAGTCTGCTTGTTATATGAGTTATGTATATATTACCAAAAAAAAAAACAACTGAGGATTGGAGTGGAGTTATTTTAGGAAGAGTTTTGTTGGAGAAAATCATAAATAATCCCCAAAGAGTCAGACATTTAGGATGGGTGTGGAGATTAAATTAAAGATAGTGTTAGAGAGTTAGAAATTAGATATACATATAGGTACATTGTAGAGAAGGCAATGGCACCCCACTCCAGTACTCTTGCCTGGAAAATCCCATGGACTGAGAAGCCTGGTAGGCTGCAGTCCATGGGGTCGCTAAGAATCGGGCACGGCTGAGCGACTTGATTTTCACTTTTCACTTTCATGCATTGGAGAAGGAAATGGCAACCCACTCCAGTATTCTTGCCTGGAGAATCCCAGGGATGGGGGAGCCTGGTGGGCTGCCGTCTATGGGGTCGTACAGAGTTGGACACGACTGAAGAGACGCAGCAGCAGCAGCAGCAGCAGATAGATACACTGATATACAGAGATATCTCAAGAAGTAACCCATTTTGTGTAATTAAACTTATTTATAATTAGCATATATTTAATTATTCAATGAATATTGATTGGGCATCATTAAGTACTAGATATTCCACTACAGGAGATGTAAGATGAACAAAGAACAAAATGTACCTAAATTCATGGAAACTATTTCTAGTATAATTGGTAACATACACTCTGGTGTGAGAGAAATGTGAAGGGATTTTTTTACAGGTACACTTCAGTTTTGACCCTAAAGTATGTATTTTCCCTTTGACCTTTTTTCTTTAATAAAGAAATTGTGGCTGGAATTCTACTGACATTTTAAGGTCTAGGTAGTTGTATTTCTTCATTTATAATGTAATGTTTTTGTCTAAAACAAAGTCTGCTTTTTAAAACAATCTATTCTATTTCAAATTAAAATACAAATAATAGTATATATGCAGAATTTGCTTAAAACTTTCAAGCAAAGGAATGATAAATAAATTGGGCTTACATTATAGTAACTTAAATTAACTGACTGTGGAAACACTTTTCCTGCTGTAGTCTCTAAACCCCACTCTCTTATGAGCTTCAAGATGCATAGTAACTTCATGTGCTACAGTCACATATACATGATATAGCAGACTTTTTAATATAGTAAAATGATGTCGTTGTCACTGATTTATAAAAGTCTTTGAAGTGAACTGCCTAATTATTTCATGCATGAGCATAGCTAAAAGTATTAAAGAAGATACCTTGCAAATACTGAGGTACAGTAGATTAAAATGGTCTTTTAAAAATAAGAATTCTCACAAATTTTGAGATACAAAATATATTCAGTTAATCAAATTTTACTCTTAAGTAAATATATTAAAATTATGATGATTAACAAGTTAAACTTAAGTCTGTGATCAGCCAATAAAATAATAATAATTAAAAATAAGCCTTACCTTCAGATATGATTTTTAGCAAGTATTTCCTTGATTAGAAATAAAATGGACATGCAAACATTCTATTAGCAACAGTGTTAGAAAGATTTATATGTGGTCAAGAAAAATAAGATTTATTTTCATATTTCTGTGGCATGTAAAATTTATCTCTTTCGGTGTGGATAGAGAATGTCATTCAAACTGATGGACTGGGAGCGAAGTGGCAAGGTACTGAACATTTGCATCAAGTATGAAGTCAAGACCTAAACTCCCAGCGGTGTTACTCCAAATGCCTGCCTGTCCTAACTTCACGAATGTTTTGTGTGTATCTAGGGTGAGAGATCTCCCAAGTGAATAGAGTTATCGAGTAAGTGACAATTTTTAGTAGAAAATAAAGAAAATATGTCAAAGTGTGTGGTGAGTAACAGGACATTTTAGTTTCTTAGTTTATTTTTACATTCAACTATATGAATAGTTTATGGATGACACTTAATATTGGATGAATAACTACAGATAGCCTCTTCAGGTGAATGATAATGACACACTCCATGTACCACATCTTATTGTTATACTTTGCCATTTTTTACCACATGGATGGAGAGCTCTGCCATGGGGCTGTTGCTAGAAAAAGTTTAGACCACAATTGGAAAATGGCATGCCCTTGATTAATTTTGTAAAGTTACTTTTAATAGAGTTCTCATTATCTTAAGATACTGTCAATGAGATTGCTATTGAGTTTTTAATAGGGTCATATATTTAGAACTGTCTGCTTATAGACTAGATCCTTTTCTTTTATAGGGTGAGGGGAAGGAGAAGTGGTATAATTCTTGTTAGGAAATATACCATTATAATATTAAATATAATGCTTTCATCCTTTTGCAGAGACTTTTATGGGGGAAACTTTGAGACCCTGAATAGATTTTCAAATTGATAATTTCACAGTGTAGTAGAATATTTAGAAGAACTAACATCTCCATGTTGAGTTGGCGGAAGTATCAGGTGGAGAGACTAGATGATTTCTCTGTCATAAAGTTGTTGAGGAGTGGGGTTTGGCAGCCACTCACCCCCACCCCGCCAGCTACTTTGGATGGCTACTCAGCTTGGTAGTAGTTCAAACATTTAGATTGCTGACTATCCAAGGTATTAAGCAGTAGAGATGCTGTAAAATATGCTCAATTTCACTGGGAAATAATTCATCTTGTGATTTGTGTTCAGCTACTCTCTCTGATCTGCTTACTTGTTCTAGCTTGTATATGCTTTATGTTGATTGCTGTCTCCTAAAAGTTCTCAGTTCTTTATATTGTTTTCCTGGATTTATCCTTTTCTATGGCTAATGATGGTCTTTTCACAATTTAGATCTTCTTTTTTAGGAACAGTGTTTATCAAGATTATCCCCATGTACCAGGCTTTTTGCCTTGTCCCTAAATGTGAAACACTGTCCCATAAAACCAGGGATTTTAAGTGTTAGAATTTCCCTAACTCTGATCTTGAACTGAAGGTGGGATGCTAGAGAATTCATCTGAAGTTTAAGGGGATTTATAGGAAATGTCAATTGGGATGGACTTTCACAGAAACAGTATCTCTGGAGCATTACTAGAGCGTTTTGCTATGGTCTTCAGTACTTTCTGAGAAAATTATTTTTAATGGCTGGATAATATTCCAAAATATGTATATATTGTAGACATTTAGACTGCTGTCTCTTTTTTTTGAAATAAAATTTTAATAAACCTACCGTAACAACTATTTTACTGTGTTTCTAATTTTTCTTTTAATTTGAAGCTTTAAGAGTATGAATGTATTTGAGTATTTTCAAAGTTTTGAAATATATTCAAATCCATCTTACAGGATTGTTGCGGTAATTATTATTACAGAAGTAATAAGTGAGAGTGAAGGACACACTATTTTACTTTTCTTTATTTCTACTTTCTTACACACACATGCTTGTCATACTCCATGTATATAAGCTGAGAGAAACTCTGCCAGAGAAATAGATTAATAGCCAAAATAGTTATATAAGCTTTTTAGCTAGTATAAGTCACAGAAGTTATGTTTATTAATTTCTGTCACCTTTCATTGTTACTAAAGTGATAAAAGTTGATAAGCATGGCTTTTGGACTGTCTGAATTTTTTGAATTTAAATCCTAACCACATCTAATAGCTTCCAAGCATGAAACATCCCAATAATATGTGAAATAAAGGAATGTTTCATGCTTGGAAGCTATTAGATGTGGTTAGGATTTAAATTAAAATATTGAGATTTAATTCTTTTTCTAGTCCATATGTTTATCTCTAGAATGCCTGCTGTGGAGGTTGAGTGACATATTACAGTGATAAAATAACTAAAGTAAGTGTGATGACATTATCATAAATAATAAAATTATTATATCCATAAGTATGTACTTGAAAATTAATTTCAGAATCGTTTTGGGAGAAAAATCTTCTGAAGACAAAAGAAATTCTTGTACTCTTGGTTTGAGCCTAGAAGCAATATCATTATTTAGGGATGAGGTTTAAAGTGAAACATGAGAAATTCATCACCCAGTGAGTAAAATTAAACAGAAAACATACTGCAAGGTACAGAACTAAGTTTCATATTTATCCTTATTGAATAATTATTTACTTCCTTCACTCCTTAAAAACTTATTTTCTTTAAAGTCCTAGAAATGGGTCACATTTAACTCATGAAAAATGATTCACATTTTATTTTGGCATATTGGATATAAAATTCACTAAAGTCATCACTAGGATCACAAGTTATTTCTAAAGATTAGTTCAGCTACTGGGCCAGAAAAAAGGTTAGAGAAATAGGCATATCCTAACCCTGTCATGTCAATATGTGCTTCAATTGCAGTATATTTATAAATTCAAAAATTATTAGTGACAAAGTTGTTGTAAAAAACAAATTATATTAATTACTTTAGAGAGTCATATTTCTTTTTTTTATTATTTCTTTTTTTTTTCTTCAATTTTAATTTAAAAAAAATTATACATGTGTTCCCCATCCTGAACCCTCCTCCCTCCTCCCTCCCCATACCATCCCTCTGGGTCGTCCCAGTGCACCAGCCCCAAGCATCCAGCATCGAAATAACATGATTTTGGAAGGCTTGTTCTACTTTTTTGATTTTACAATATAGAAATGATGTTTGGAAAGGTAATCTTACTTTGGACACAAATATTGAAATAATATTATGCAACTGTAAAACCAGAATTATGGCAATGGCACCCCACTCCAGTACTCTTGCCTGGAAAATCCCATGGACGCAGGAGCCTCGTAGGCTGCAGTCCATGGGGTCACTAAGAGTTGGACATGACTGAGCGACTTCACTTTCACTCTTCACTTTGATGCATTGGAGAAGGAAATGGCAACCCACTCCAGTGTTCTTGCCTGGAGAATCCCAGGGATGGTGGAGCCTGATGGGCTGCCGTCTATGGGGTCGCACAGAGTCGGACACGACTGAAGCGACTTAGCAGCAGCAGCAGCAGCAGCAGAGAAATAA
>NW_011494851.1:1808944-1835250 GCF_000754665.1 Bison bison bison | reverse complement strand
AAAAAAAAAAAAAAAAAAGGAACTAAAATAAAACACTAATACAAACTCCTTGTGATTAAATTACATATTTGTAGTGAAAAACAAAATATACTTAAGATCTCAAAAATCAAATAAGTTGAAAAGTGAGTTCTTATAAGTGCTACAACTGGAACCTGTTATACAGAGTGAAGTAAGCCAGAAAGAAAAACACCAATACAGTATACTAACGCATATATATGGAATTTAGAAAGATGGTAACAATAACCCTGTGTACGAGACAGCAAAAGAGACACCGATGTATAGATCAGTCTTATGGACTCTGTGGGAGAGGGAGGGTGGGGAGATTTGGGAGAATGGCATTGAAACGTATAATATCATGTATGAAACGAGTCGCCAGTCCAGGTTCGATGCACGATACTGGATGCTTGGGGCTGGTGCACTGGGACGACCCAGAGGGAGGGTAGGGGAGGGAGGAGGGAGGAGAGTTCAGGATGGGGAACGTGGGTATACCTGCGGCGGATTCATTTCAATATTTGGCAAAACTAATACAATATTGTAAAGTTTAAAAATAAAATAAAATTAAAAAAAAATAAAACAGGAAAGTAAAGATTGGAAACAAATAGTAAAAATGCTTTTTGAAACACATACCTCTCTTTACATCCCTCGAAGTTATTCATTTTTCAATCCTGTTTAAGCCTTGGTGCTTAATAAGAAAAAGTAAAGGAATTGATGTATTGACAGTTTCATTCACCATCTCCTGTCAGTTACATGAGAAATCTCCAAAGTAATACTATAATAGTATTATTCAAATTGTATTAAATCTATTTTAAACCTATTGATTTAGAGCATTTAGGCAATATAAAATTCTTGAATTGTTTTACTTGTCACTGAGCCATACTTTGCATTTACTTGCTAAGTGGAACATATTACTTGCAAGTGGGCCACACTGTGAATTTTAATCACTAAGGGATTATTTTTAGTTATTTTAAGATAAAGTTCCTACTCATATTTTTTCCCATTCCACTACAGTAAATCTTCCTGTTTCTTTCTGCTCCTCCCTTATCACTTTCTCTCATGAAGAAATGGTTTTAGAAAGAAAATTTCCCTTGAAGAGTAGGGGAGGGAAAAAAGAAGGAAAGTGAAGAAAGGGGGGAGGGAAAAGATGTGGGAGAGAGGAAGGGAGAGGGGACAAGAGAATGAAATCGATGAAGGTTGTGGTCTTTATTTCTGGTGGTATCACAGTCTTTTCAGAAGTCATTACATTCTATCACTGCTGCTTTCTTTCATTCCTACTGCCTTTTCCTGAATAAATATGGATCATAAATTCTAGTTATTATTAAAAATGATAAAATTGAATTTTATGAACTTTCTTTGTATTAGTTTTAACTGAAGAAATTATGGCATAGTAACATTTCCTGGAGAATCCCAGGGATGGTGGGCTGCTGTTTATGGGGTCACACAGAGTCGGACACGACTGAAGCGACTTAGCAGCAGCAGCAGCAGCAGCAACATATTGAAAGTAAAATTCATACAACGGTTTAAAATACACATAAGTGTATACGTGCTCAGTCACTAAGTTATGTCTGACTCTTTTGCAACCCCGTGTACTGTAGCCTGCCAGTCTCTGTCCGTGAGATTTCCCAGGCAAGAATACTGGAGCAGGTTGCCATTTCCTTCTCCAGGGGATCCTAGACATTTAAATGCTGCCTAGGAATACTATGATTTGTTTCAGAGAAAGCATATTACGAATACTCATCATTAGCTATGTGTTTCACCTGAGAAGGTGTTAGGCTGTTTGTTCTTTAGCTGATCTTCATCCTTAAACAATGGCCTTTGTTATCTGAGAGCAGTGAAACTTAACTAATTGATATGGGTTATTCTGAAAAGGAGATCTAAGATATTAGTTTATTTCAAGGCTTGGGAAAGTGGGATCAAGAGAAGATTCATGTGTCTATGTGTATGAGGGTAGACTGGAGGGACACAGTCCAGGGCTGCTGCAGCCAAATGAAGCGAATCTAAGACTATATGACTGGATTCATAAAGCTAGGTGCTGCCTCTTGAATTTCAGTAACTCCATGATTCATTAGGGCTGCAATGAGATTGGAAAAATTGATTGATACTTCTGACTTTAAAGTTTTCTGGATCTTAAAACTATATAAGTTGCCTAAGGCACTGATGCTGATGTTGTTTGAAATTAAGGATATTGGTGGAGGTTCAGTCTTAAACCGTCCTCTGTTAGGGAATGAAGCATATCTTGAGAGAAGGGAAGAAGCTGAATTCATGGAACATTTAAGCTGCAGTCTTGCCAAATGGTCTGGCTTGTTTTCTGGTCTGTAGTGTATACCCGTAGGCCTACCCCAGACTGAATGGAAATTTCTTATACACACACACACACACATACACACTCATTTAGTAAATACTCTGTTGATGACTTGGAAATTTGGGGCTGTATATATTTTGGTTAGTTAGACAGGGAACCTTCTACAGCATGGAATATTTTGACATTTTGCCAAATGTTTGATTAAACTCTACACTTAAATTCAAAGAGATTCCCCCTGTCTGCCTTCACCATAGAAACTTTCACTGATCCATATTTTGTATTTCACTATGGCTAAGTGGAATATACTGCTCAGACTCTGGTAATAAGCACAATCATAGTCTATATTTAGTGCTTCTTGCAAAATATGCTTGTAAATATATACATTCAGATGTTACATGCTGCCTTTTGTATGAATCACTTTAAAGCATGTTGTATTTTTATTTCATTCAATTTCGATTGCAGACTGTCCTACACCAATAAGTGTATGACTATCATCAGTTTGTACTTGAACATTTACTTCCTATCAGAGCCTCTCTCTTTGTCTTTTTCCCTTAATAGGTTAGAAACTCAGAGAACCTAAATTCTGATGTTTTTCATATTAGCTTACATGTGGCAGTATCAGCTGTTTAAAATCTAAGTTTTTGCTGTGATGATGTGTCAGTTTTAGATATGGTCATTTCAAGACGAAATATTAAAATTAAAAAAGGAACATAAATGTTCTGTTGTAAGCTTGTTGACTGAAGAAAGTAGGGAGTTCCAAAGAACTTCACTTTTGGTGGTGAATATTCTACCAAGTTAACCCCTTATGTGTCATATATTGAAATATTTTAACCACCAAAATGTTTCAATAAATGCAAACATATTATAATTATCTATAATAAAGCAAAAGTTTTTTTTTCTTTTGCTTTCATAGCACAGTAGAAATCAGTATTTTCAAACTTCTTTTAATTGCCAGAGTTTAATGAATACGCAAATAGAAAAGTGGACTGAGAGTGGGTGAGTAAGTGTAGTCAATGCATAATTCTTTTATATTAAGTATGTTTGACTAAGAGGATGATTATTCATAAGTGTGCATTCCTGAAATTCCCATTAAAAATGAACCTACATTATACTAAATAAATGAATAAAGGAATTACCCCCAAATAAAGAAATGTTTAGAGTCTGTGTTCCCAAACCATCACTGTATATTTTAAGTGATCTCTTATGTAGGTCACTGTTGTGATAGGAAAAACAATTCATAATCATTAGTGAGCCATCAGCTGCATTTTACTCCCATTAAAGATATGAATGGTATAACACAGACACTCCCTGCAAATGACAGAAACAGGCCTTGATGACTGGCAGATGTCTGTAGCCACCTAAGAGCTTTAGGGCCCGTACACTCGGTGCTGCTACTCTGAATTAAATTGAAGTAGCACTATTCTGCCTCTCTGGATTCTCATCATTTTTTTTTTTTTTAAAGGAATGACATAAAAAAAATAGATGGGTGGGTAGAGTGGAGAGATGGCATGAAACTGATTTAGGAAATGCTTCATTGTTTACATGGCAGCTTTAGTTTCTAAAACTATTTTGTTTGTAAACAAACATTAAAAAAAACAAACAAAAAAATGTTCTGTTACAGAACGGTGTTTCAGAGAAGTCTTACTAGTTTCTTGGAATGGGTTTTTGTGGAACCCCTGAAGTGTTGCTATGTGCATTGCAACTGGATATGACGAGTGTTAAGTGATGCTCTGCATAATATCTGTATGCATCTGCCAGAGAGAATTGTGTGTTTAATATACACTGCAATTTAATCCATTTAGACTGTTATTATATTATGACATGTACATTGAACATCTTTGTTGTATGAATGGAATCACTATACAGAAAGAGCAGACCCTATTGTTTTCCATGTTACACAGTCATGATAAAATAGGGGCAGAAAACTCTTAATTACCATATTTCCATGTTGTAAAAGTAGGGCCCCCACAGAGGTCTCTTTGTAATGCAAAGGATAGAGAAATTATGAAAGACAAGTTTGAAAGGATATTTTGAAGAAAGTAGAAAAATTAAGGATATAACCTAAGAATTGGCTCAATTGAACATTAGAGTGTTTCTGACAAAATCAAATTTGAAGTAAAGATCGTTTAGGGCAAAAAAAAAAAGATGAAGATAAAAATAGGTTGCTAGTTATTGTTACCAAAATACAATAGGAAATAACAATTTTTCATAATTTATTTGAAATTGTTAATTGCAGACTATTGTTAATTTGAATTAATCTTTTATTTATATTGTGCTCAGTTTTATTTCTGTTTTAAATCAGTCTTTTAAGAATGTTTTGGCTGTATTTTCACTGTCAAATGTACATTTATTGTATATGTGCATTAATTACTGTTTAGAATTCAGTTAACTTTAAAGATTATCTTGTTCTTTTAAAAAGTTATTGTTTTATGCTATACTAATTCTTTTGTCTTGCATATATGCAAGTTTTCTAAATTTGGTGTCAGTGAAGTACTACTTAAAGTATTAATTATGAAAATAGCATAGCTATAGATTCCTACTTTTTTAGAAATGGGAAGTTACCAAGTATATTGAGGTAGATAATTTTTAGTCTGAGCAAAGTGACAATTACAAAAGGCCATATTAGAAATCCCTTATTATATTTTTCTGAAACATAATTATAAGCTCAGGAGTCTTTTACTTATATAGGAGTAGAAGTTGGTAAATTAAGTCCATTATAAAGAGGGTTATTGAAATAAAATTAGGTTGAGTATACTGGACACCAAATTTAAAGTGCTGTTTTCTCAAAAAAGCTTAATGCCTATGAAAACAACCCAAAATATATAGTCTTTTTTCTTATGATAGTATGAAATCTAGTTTTAAGGAGAAACTAATTGCAGTTTCCCTCTTCTTACACTTGAGGAAATTAAGGTATACCTTGAAGGTCCACAAACAATTAAGGTTATTTTGAGAGAACCCAAAAGGTCTTCAAAGTCTGTAAGAAAATCATTTGAGAAACACAGCCTTAAAAGTTAAAATATAAACTTTAGTCACTTAGTGCCAATGTAATCTAAAACATAAGCCCAAAAGTGGCCCTATAGTAGGAACTTTAGAACTGAGTTACGTTAGTTTCCCTAAATTATCATGGAAATAAAACCTCAAAAACTGTTACATTGAAATTATGGACTCCAGTCACTGCAGATGGTGACTGAAGCCATGAAATTGAAAGACGCTTACTCCTTGGAAGGAAAGTTATGACCAACCTAGATAGCATATTCAAAAGCAGAGACATTACTTTGCCAACAAAGGTCCATCTAGTCAAGGCTATGGTTTTTCCAGTCATCATGTATGGATGTGAGAGTTGGACTGTGAAGAAGGCTCAGCGCCAAAGAACTGATGCTTTTGAACTGTGGTGTTGGAGAAGACTCTTGAGAGTCCCTTGGACTGCAAGGAGATCCAGCCAGTCCATTCTGAAGGAGATCAGCCCTGGGATTTCTTTGGAAGGAATGATGCTAAAGCTGAAACTCCAGTACTTTGGCCACCTCATGCGAAGAGTAGATTCATTGGAAAAGACTGTGATGGGAGGGATTGGGGGTGGGAGGAGAAGGGGATGACAGAGGATGAAATGGCTGGATGGCATCACTGACTCGATGGACGTGAATATGAGTGAACTCTGGGAGTTGGTGATGGACAGGGAGGCCTGGCGTGCTGCAATTCTTGGGGTTGCAAAGAGTCAGACACGACTGAGCGAGTGAACTGACTGAACTGAACTGAAGCTTATTTGATGACAGTGGAGAAATACCACCCTACCGGTTCTGTAGCATAATTCCTATGTCTAACGTGTCTGGTTCTTTCAGACAACGATAGCCAGTGACTATCAAACTTGACTTAAAATTCCAAATAATCAAAAGAATCAAGAGCTCTCTTGTGTTCAGTTGAAGGTACTGACTTTGTAATAAACACCTAACTAAATCACAGATATTGATCAGGTTAATCATGACCATTGTCAAACTGAATGGCCACCAGAAATGTCTTGTGATATTACTCTCTGGTGGGAGTCAAGAGAAATATTACTGTATTGAGAGCAACAAAGCCATTCTTTTTAGACCTTTTGTCTCCAATTTGCTAGTATATCAATCTTCCTTAAAAATTATTTCCTAGAATGGTTGTTTCCTTCAACCTTTTGTGGTTCATTCTACCCTGTCGTTTCCAAGAAATATACCACAGATCAATACATGTATTTGGCTTTTAACATAATGGAGGTGCACAGACTTGATGATGAGTTGAGGCATTGAAGCAGTTTAAATCAATGCAATGTGTCTTAATTTCAGTGACCTAATGATCCCATTGCTCTCATTTTCTGCTGTTACTCAATGCATGTATTTTTATACTTATAAGAAATTAGAAGTTGACCGTGTGATTAATGAGCCTCTCAAACAGCCTAAATTCAGAAACACACCTGCCCACTTAGGCGTGCCATTCCTCAGCACATTGCACTTAGTCTACCCCCTGCCTGACCTTGCTATGAATGAGGCATCCCAGCAGAGGGACAATGGTCACTACCCTTATCTTTTATTTTGAAGAATTTTCTAAAGAGAAATTTGCTTCACACCTAAATAACCTTTGGCACCTGGAATAAAGTGTTATGTATCCAGGCCTGAAACCTGGGTTTAAGTCCCAGCAATCACTCATACAATTGCCAATTCTCTACAATTATTTTCTTTGTTTGTAAAAAGGAAATAAGGGTAGATTCCCAAATGGATTCTTTCCTACTGTGCTCAATATATAAAGGTGTTCAGTGAAAAACTACACACACATATGCATGCACCACACATACATACATATCTAAAATGAAGACTAAGAATCAATTGGGACATATGACATACATGAAAAATGCTAATAATATTTTGTTTTTCCATTTTCCATTTCATTTTTACTAATCAATTGTGGGAAATTTAAATATACATCAAATGTAACTTGATGTAGGTGTGATCTGTTATCATTATCAATAAATGCATTTATAACTACGCTTATACAAAGCTAGTGGTGGAAGATGGAAGCAGATTTTCTAAGTGACGCAGTTAAAGAAGAATTTTGGCTTGGAATTTTTAGAATCATTTTAGTAATTAATCAAGATGTGAGAACACTGCCATGTTTCTTTTTAAGCTCATATTACCCAGCTCTTTACAGCTCCTTTGCTCTTCATTCCTCTCTGAAGTCCTAGATGATTGTTAGAATTCTGTTGCATCTTTACTTTCCTCCTTGAAATATTCTTGACTGTCTCTGCCTTTCACCTCCTCATCAAATCTTCTTGTGTATTACAGTTATCTCTGGTTTTTGGCCTGTGTCTGCTGCATTTCTCTATCTTTCTGCCAGGTGGGTTAATGTTTTATGAGATTATATATATATATATATGAATTTGGTTTTGTGATTTTATTTTTCTCTGTTCTCTTTACTGTAGTAATCTAAGTGCCTAGACCAAAGGGTATGTGTATGCGTGCTAAGTTGCTCTTTGACTCTTTGTGATTCTATGTACTGTAGCCTGCCAGGCTTCTCTGTCTGTGGGATTCTGTAGGCAAGAATACTGGAGTGGATTCTAGTATTAGTAAGATACATGGAGTGGAGTGCCATGCCCTCTTGCAGGGGATTTTCCTGACTCAGAGACTGAACTGGTGTTGCTTATGTTTCCTGCATTGGCAGGTGGGTTCTTTACCATTAGCGCCACCTGGGAAGCCCAAATTAAAGGGTAGCTCATCATAGAAACTAAAATATTTGCTGAATGAATGGTGATAATAATAATTAGAAATTTAATATTTATTAAATAATTATGGGTCAGAATTGATCGAAGTATTTGCGTGGGTGAGTGAAAGTTGCTCAGTCATGTTCAACTCTTAGCGACACCATGGGCTGCATAGGCCTGGAATTCTCCAGGCCAGAATACTGGAATGGGTAGCCTTTCCCTTCTCCAGGGGATCTTCCCAACTCAGGGATTGAACCAAGGTCTCCTGCATTGCAGGCGGATTTTTTACCAG
This sequence comes from Bison bison bison, assembly GCF_000754665.1. Taxonomy (NCBI): domain Eukaryota; kingdom Metazoa; phylum Chordata; class Mammalia; order Artiodactyla; family Bovidae; genus Bison; species Bison bison. Next base: position 1,826,940 of record NW_011494851.1, on the reverse strand, counting down.
CTGAGCCACAAGGGAAGTCCAAGAATACTAGAGTGGGTAGCCTATCCCTTCTCCAGGGGATCTTTCCAACCCAAAAATCGAAACAGAGTCTCCTGCATTGCTGGCAGATTCTTTACCAATTGAGCTATCAGGGAGCTAACTTTAATTTTTCCATTATATTAGTTATAGATCATTTGTGCTTCATATTGATCCCCAATATATAATTCTTCAAACATTCATAACAGAGTTTATGAGAATGGGATGTATAATTACAGAATGAGAGAAAGCCTATATACCCCTGTATATATAATCTATGAGATATGTTCTGCCAAAATCACTATTACCATGACACTTTCCCAAATCTGTTTTCATTTTTATCCCCAATAGTCAAGCCTGGAATAGTCCATATAAATTTTAATGTGTTGATACACATGCCCTGTTTTTGGAATCTAAGATTTATCACAACTCACACAAAAAGAAACTACAGGAAATGAGATCTGGAGTTGCCCAAATAAAGAAAACAGATTTTCTATTAGTAATTTTTTTGATAGAGAAAATGAAGAAAAGTTCCATATGGAGTTGGAACACAGAAGGCTGTATGATTACTAACCTTAGTAGTTGAGATATGCTTATCAACTAAGACAGTCACTTAGTTGTATTCAACTCTTTGTGATCCCATGGACTGTATTCTGTCAGGTTCCTCTGTCCCTGGGATTTGTCCAGGCAAGCATATTGGGGTGAATTGCCATTTCTTCCTCCAAAGGATCTTCCTGATGCAGGGATTGAACCCGAGTCTCCTATACTGGCAGGTGAATTCTTTGCCACTGAATATTTATTTAGGCCTTAGCCAATGCAAAGGAACAAAAGTGGAACTAGTTCTTTATGTGGGCCGAACTTATCATAGGGCTTTCGTTGGTAGTTAAAATGGAGCTGAGAGTTGAAGTTAAAAGCTTATTTGCTAAATTTTACCCATACTCTGAAAATAGAAATTGAGATAAGAATATCAATTAATATTCTTGTATTAATACTGGAAGTCCTCAAAATCCTCTAAATTATAGAAAATTGTTCCCTGTGAGACTTGGATAACACATATGTACATAATTGCACATATGTATATACTTGGATAGAGAAGGCAATGGCAACCCACTCCAGTACTCTTGCCTGGAAAATCCCATGGATGGAGGAACCTGGTAGGCTGCAGTCCATGGGGTCGCTAAGAGTCAGACACGACTGAACGACTTCACTTACACTTTTCACTTTCATGCATTGGAGAAGGAAATGGCAACCCACTACAGTGTTCTTGCCTGGAGAATCCCAGGGACGGAAGAGCCTGGTGGGCTGCTGTCTATGGGGTTGCACAGAGTCGGACACGACTGAAGCGACTTAGCAGCAGCAGCAGCAGCATATACTTGGATGAATTATTTCTATCAATCTCAAATATATTGCTGATAGAAATGCAGCTTAATCCTTCTAATTCAGTATTTCTGTTTGGCCTGAACTTGTTAGATGTTTATTTTTGTGAGAGGTGAAATTATATTGGACACGCTGAGGCTGTTTCTGATCCCGCTGAGTACTCCTCTGAGTGTTCTCGGCATGTGGCTGGACTTCCACTAGTGAGAGGGTGAATTGTCCCCGGCTTAGCCCTGCCACTCACGAACATTTTATTGACATCATAACAGTTCTTGCAGGATCTCTTGAGGCTGTTCCATTTAATCTGACTGGTGGTAAAATAGCACAAATCCACACTTGGGCATCAAATTGGCTTTATACTTTTTCAAAACTGATATGTCAGTAGAAAGATGTGTTTCATAGGAGAAATAGCTACTAATATCTTATCTAGAATTACAAGTATTTCTGACATTGTAAAATATCAATAGGATTTGGTGAAGTCTGCACCCATTCATCAGCATCAGGGTGTTCTTTTAGTTCCATTTTTAAAACCTGTAGTTGGATTTGGTTTAAGAAAGGTAGTGATTTGAAAAACAACATCCTGAAATTTTGGCAAGTTGTTACATCTTTTCCATTTTTTTTTTTTTTAGATTATTTGATCAAAGTTTGTGAAAAATAAAAAAAAATAGTTTCTAAATAAATACAACGTGAAAACGTCAAATTAAAAGCATTATCTTCAGATGTTATTCATTTTTTTTTAATTTGACAGTCTGAATATAGCGTATATCTCTTTGTTAGCATTAATCTGGCCTCATGGTTTTGAGTTTAAAAGAACCATGCTAAATAATCAATTACTGTCAGTTGTCAGAATACTTGAATGATCTCTTAAGAGCTTGATGAAGTAGCCCAGCTTTGAACAGTGTGTCAAAATAGCATACTGTGTGAAATTTAAAATAAAGCAAATCTTGTTTGCTTTGAAAAAACAGGTGATCAAGTTCCTCTTAACTTTTTGTTTTGCACTGATAGCCACAGACAGATAGGTGGGCATTTTTTTTTAGAGTGAATTTAGGATCTATGAACAATGGTATATATTTAAAACACTATTTTCAAATCAGTGCTTTGAATTACAGTGATGTGTACAAATAAAGCCTTCAGACATTTCTTCCCAGTGGATCCCAAGCTCATAGGCTTTGCTTATTCATTCTGAGTCTGTGAAACCTACACTCAGGCAAAAATGGTTGAGTCACAAAGTATGTTCAGTATTTTAGAAGGACATAGGAGGACACTGACAAAAATAGACACCTTTGTGTTAATGGGAATGAATTCATGTTGAGACATAAATAGGCAAAGCATAAAAACAATCTGTTTATTAAATTTAACTTCCCTGAAGTGGACAAAAGCAATTTAAAAAAAAATCTATTCTTTGTGGTAAAGAAGGAAAGTGGTTACATTTTGTAGTTAAGTGTGAATTTCTCCCCATCTCTGAAATGTGAGCACATGTAGAAGCATAGATACATTTTATTAAATTTTAAAAATTTCTTTAAAATTATTTAATACTGAGAGTCCAGAGATCCAGGATACCTACATAACCTTGGTTATGTAACCTTAGTTATTACATAACCAAGCCCTAAAACAATTGTTGACATGAGGTAAATTCTCACTAAATATTGACTGTATAAAAAAAATCAGATGATTCATATAGTTGTCCTTAAAAGGCTAGAACTTTTTATCAAGTAAAAAGAAAACTCAACATGGAAGTATATTTAGTGATTGAGGAATCTGTTGATTATCCATAGGGGGATAGTTTATTATTTAAATGTAGACTAAGTGCCAGCACTGCCTGAAAAAAACTAGTATAAAGTTTTAAGAAGGAACGAAATGTAGAGTATGTTTTTATTATAATTATCTACATATTTGTGTTACCACTGTTTTTTTGCCCAACTATCAGATTTTTCTCAAAGACTATTTTTTATGTGTATTTCCTAAAGTATGTTATCAAATTTAAATAAAAATTAATTTGCACATTCTCACCTCATGCGAAGAGTTGACTAACTGTTGGAAAAGACCCTGATGCTGGGAGAGATTGGATGCAGGAGGAGAAGGGGAGGACAGAGGATGAGATGGCTGGATGGCATCACTGACTCGATGGACATGAGTTTGAGTAAACTCCAGGAGTTGGTGATGGATGGGGGTGCTGGCATGCTGTGATTCATGGGGTCACAAAGAGTCGGACACAACTGAGCGACTGAACTGAACTGAACTGAATAGTCATTATTTGGTGAATAAAATGGTTTGACTGTGGTTGATATCACAACCAGTATAGCCAAAAAGATAGCCAACTGAGTAAAGAAATCTAATAAAATTAATGAAAATAGTAAAATGGAAATCATACGGATGTTATATTTTAATATACATCCTTATATGAGATTTCAAGTGAGCGTATGTGTCTTTGGGATTTACAGAAGTGCGAATTTCAGAGATTTCTTTTTCCCCTCATTTTCCTGGTCTTCAAAGGATATATTACATTAGATGCACAGGGATAAAAGAAGAGTACTTTTTGAAACGAAATTGAAATTGAAACATTGAAATTCCTAGGTACATAATAATTTTTCTCATGTACCAAAGACAACATCTTTTGATAAGAGATACTCTTACTGAAAATGTAATGAAATTCACTGAGGATTTTTTCTTTTTTAAACATATACTTGCTTTCATAGCTTCTCAGAAATGTACCTGATATATAAAGTAAAATTTCACTGGAGTTTTCTTTTAGGATGGTGCACATTTCCATATTACTGAAAGATTTTCTATTTGGGGAACAACAAGTTATTTACATTTTTAGGCAGCTGTGATTCTCTTTTATAATTGATTTCAAAACTTTCGTGTTCCTATATCTGAACGCTTGATTCAGGCACTGCAATATTTATTCAGCCACAGAGATTAAGGGAGACGGCCAAGTCTCTCACAAATATTTATTTAGCACTTTATGCAAGGTACTGTGATCCACATTTCTTCCCATGCAGTATTTAGAAATGAATTTCAGCTTATTCTTTTACCAAGTATTTGGCCTGAGCCCCAGATTGACTGGACACAAATCAAAAACTAAATTTAAAGATAAATTGAGGATTACTAAAGATTCTTCTTGAAGTAACTAGAACTTCAGTGATGTACAATGTGATACAATAATAATTCCTGGAAATGCAACTATTGAAAAAAAGAAATTTAGAAAGAAACAGGTCAGTAGGGGTAGGAATCAATATAAAGTAACAATTATTAAAGATATAACTACTGTAAGTTTGCCTGTTTAGATCAAATGAACTTTCAATGCTGAAAAAGTCTCTAAAGGCAAGAAGGTGGCTTGAACATCCCATTGATTAATTTATCATTCATAGTCTTATGACAATTTACCTACTTGACTTTTTTATTTAAGTTTTTAATGTAAATTTGTAGTGTAGTAGAACACAGATTTTAAAATGCCAGCTCATCCTTAAATGCATTATTGAGATTTTTAAACCTACTACATATCCTCAGAAAACAAAATCTATTAATAGAGTATCTAATATTAATTTGAGTCATTTACCAATTATTACTTTCACCTTTTCTCCAACCACGTGTTTTTACTACATCAACAATGGATAAATGTCCTTGAAGTAGGTGATATCTGGAACTGTGCAAACAAGCAACTAAGCATTATATCCCTGAATAATAAAGTGATTACCTTATGTTCATATGCCATGGGAAATTTATTGATTTTGGATTCATATTGGTTGTTTCTTAAAATATGATTTTCCTATTAATTGTGAAACCTATTTATTCAGGTAAAAATAAGTTTGGCTGGTGCTTCGCTGTATAACAAATCTAGAAATATAATGTGAAAGAAAAAACATGCGGAGAAAACCCTTGAACATGATTAGTATTTTTAGAGAATCTTAAATAATGTTGTGATCTGACACTAAAGGACTCTCCACTTTTACGAGTATTTTTGTCTCATAGTGTGAATTAATCACTAATTGCCTTTGTGTGATGAGTTGAAATTGGTCCTTTCTTCCTCATCACTGCCTAAGACATCTCACCTCCCACTTCTTAAAGAGGTCGGGGCACAGGCCTCTTCTAGAATCCTAAATGGGATTTGTCAGTCAAGCGTAGCAAAATCTAATCTCGTCCAGAGAAAAAGAAGAAAACGGACCAGAAAATGATCTGATTTTCCGATTTCATGGCCAAGGTTACCCTGGGAAGTGATGAAAGTGGCATTTAAAGTCCGTAACTAAGGTGGTATGCCAAATTTAGCAGTAATAACGGATAAACTGTAAGGAAGGATACTGCTTTAACAATTTTACAGTTGCTAAGTGTGAAAATTGTAATGTGGTCAAGCTCCAGGAATCCATGGCAGTCAGTTCAAAGAACTGGAACAATGCTCTACTAGAAAACATTCTTTGCTCCTGTAATTTAAATACTGATGAAGTCAGCGTCTGCTGTTCCGACATTGGGCCACAGGGCTGAACAGCTTCATTAGTGATGTTGGTGTTTGATTCCCCCCTGCTCTGAAAGAAAATATAGCATCACTACAGAGACAGGTAGAAATGTACCGAGGCCTGAATCATTGCTCAGCTTGTTTAAGATGATCATCATTTACAGTGTTGTGTGTTGCAGTTCCACTAGTTTGTAGGAGGAAAAGAAGATCGCCAGACTATCCTTGCAAGTACAGACTGGATAAGTATTTTATTATAGTTTTTAACATGTAGTTTATTAACCACTAGCTTCTGATGTTCAGAATGATTTTATTATCTGCATGAGAGTGTCTACATTCTTAGGACTCTGAAACTGCAATCAGAATCAATCAGTATTACTCATTACATTAATGAGTAGTAGTATAATCAGTATGAATGAAAATAAGGAAGACTACTTTAGTATTTAGTTATTTAGTATTGATTGTTGTTTGTGCAATATGTATATCACAAACATGTTAAACGTCTATTAAAATGCTATGTATGCAACATGCCATAACACATGCTTGACATAAATAAAAATGTAAGTATTGTATAGAACACACACACATTTAGAAGTTATGAGAAGTAGTGATAATTCGGTATAGACATCCATAAACAGTAACTAATCATTAATAAAAAGAATATGTTTCTTATCTTGTTCTTTTTCCTACCATACTCTCCTCTGATAAAAGAGATTTGATTGCTATTTATATATAGGATAAACATATATCTCATTTCCTGTTGTGGTTTACACTGTTGCCTCAGGGTACTTGTTTAAAGTGATTCCTTTCACTCTTAAAAGGGAACTGATTTAGATAATAAATTATATGCTCACTCTACACCTTTTATATAGCATTCACACATAAGTAGATATATGTGAGTAAATATAACGTAAATATAATGTATTGTGTAACTTAGTAGGAATCTTCACATCACAGCTGTTTTAAAATGGCTGTTACTTTTGAATTGATTCTTTTATGTTGCACTCAAGGAGAGTTTTTAGTAGTCATTCCTTTTAATAGGAACTTAAAAATTACTGGTTATGGGTGTCAGAAAATCATATATGTTTCGATCATTATAGGTCACAGAACATATATTCAGGGCCTCAAACATTTTTCAAATGTTATTAAACTATTAATCAAGAGAAATATCCGTTTTCACATGTCAAAATGGATTAATATCAGCAGTTTCTTGTGCTTCCACATTGATACAATGACTGGAATGAAGAAAAATAGGAGCAAATCTCTCTCTCACCACCCATGAAACAAAAATCTTGAAGAATTCGCAACTTGTGTCTGAAAGTACTTCTTTTATTTTTTCTTTCCTTATGTTTCACTAAATTCAGTAAAGCACATAGAAACAAAAATTTAACAGTGATTGTTACTGAAATATTCATCTGTTATGTTTTGAGAAAAGTTTTAATAATTTTTGTGTATTTGTTTTAAATATCAAATGTTTTTAAACTTACGACATTTATCTATTAACACTAGCTCTATGTAGTCATACACACAGTCTTAAAAGCTCTAGTATACTTAGTTTTATAAATAAATATAAAGTCTGCCTTTTGGGCTTCTGACCAGTGTAGTTCAAAGACACCTTAAAAGGGGATTATTTCTCCCTTACAAGACAGGGGATTATTTCAATATTTATGTGTCTAAAGCTAATACTCATGTTTTTAAAGTTTGGGCATATATATGATTTTTTAAACTTAATTATTTTTATGTACAAATTAAAAATATACTCTAACCTTGATCTAGTTGGCCTATTCATCTCTTCTGTAGCAAGACATACTTTAAACAGGAAATTTAATTCAGTTTCTTGTCTTTTCTATTTTCTTTATGGTTTGAGGGTTGTCCTAGAGATGACAGCATACATCTCTTTCATATTAAAATAAAGTATCTGTTACTTTAACTTTCTTTCCAGAAAAAAAGATCACCTTACAACACTTAGCATTGCTACTCTTTTCCAAACTGAAGCCACTGCTGTCTTTTTATTTTAATTGATTCTTTATTTCAGACAACACGCACTCTTATGGTTATATAAATATTAATTTAAACTTTGCCATATCCTTACATATTTTGCTATTTATCATCATTCTTGCATCTAAGTCCTTTCATTTATAATCATAATCCTGCTGCCAGAGGAATATCTTCTAAAATGCCTTACGACCTGGGTCTACTGGCAATAATTTTTCTCAGTTTGTTTGTTTGAAAATCACCGTGAATATTGAGAGTGTTTTTGCTGATTTTGAATTCCAGCTTTCCAGAATTTTCCTCCAGACTTGCTGATGTCATTCCATTTTCTTCTTGCTCCCATGGTTTCTATTGAAAATTCAGTTGTTAGTGTACTTTTTCTCATTTGAAAGTAATCTGATAGTTTTCTTTGACTGCTATTCAGATTTATTTTTATCTTGACTTTCTGCATTTGTACTTGGTATATACATGAACTCTGAAAGATCTGCTATTTTTAATTCATTTTCAAGCCAATATAATTATCTTGCCAGAGTTTCATGGATACTGGTAGAAGACAGGATACTCCCAGGTCAAAGACAAAGGACTTTATTATCCACTGCATCACCATTAGCTAGACTATTAGCCTGATGCCAGTTCCCTGAGCCTTAAATCCCAGATAGAGAAGCAAAGTGCCAGGTAACACCTGCACAGTCAATGGGTTGCATTTCATGTGAAAATCATTGTGTTGAGGGAACATGAGAGTTTATAGCTGTATCTCTGTTACACTGGAGCATACTGAAAAGCCTCTTTCTGTTCTAGTGTGAGGCACTTATTCTGTTATTCAAGGATGTTTGCTATACAAACATCTAAAGTCAGTCTTGAACAAAGCCAGTCAGTGCTTCTGCTTGTAAGACATACAAAAACATGAAGCATAGACAATAATCTCCCTAAATGTATTACCTTATATTTTCTTGCTCAAAATTAATAAACTTTGTTGAAGTTATGGTTTCAAAATGTCATTGGTCATGTTTGCAAATTTCTTAGCCCTTTTATGCAACAATGCTTCTGAATCATCCTATTTCTCCTCCCTTCTGATTCCACTTCGAAGTGTATTAGTACTTGCCAGGGTATTATGTTTGTATCATACCTTGTCTTCTGCATTTCCCATTCTCTTTTTTAAGTCTGGGATTTTTTCCTGTTTACTTATGTTCCAGTCCATTGACTCTTTCTTCTGCTGCTGCTGCTGCTGTGTCCCTTCAGTCATGTTCGACTCTGTGCAACCCCATAGACGGCAGCCCACCAGGCTCCCCCATCCCTGGGATTTTCCAGACAAGAACACTGGAGTGGGTTGCCGTTTCCTCCTCCAGTGCATGAAAGTGAAAAGTGAAAGTGAAGTAGCTCAGTCATGTCTGACTCTTGGCGACCTCATGGACTGCCCCACCAGGCTCCTCTGTCCATGGGATTTTCCAGGCAAGAGTACTGGAGTGGGTTGCTTTGTGTAATTTACTGTGCCCCATCCAATTAAGTTCCTAAATATACTTTAGCATTTTAAAATAAAATTTCCACTTTTCTTTTTTTTTTCCCTTTTTTTTTATTTTTTAAACTTTATATAATTGGTTTTGCCAAATATCAAAATGAATCCACCACAGGTATACATGTATTCCCCATCCTGAACCCTCCTCCCTCTTCCCTCCCCATACCATCCCTCTGGGTCATCCCAGTGCACTAGCCCCAAGCATCCAGTATCGTGCATCGAACCTGGACTGGCATCTCGTTTCATACATGATATTTTACATGTTTCAGTGCCATTCTTCCAAATCTTCCCACCCTCTCCCTCTCCCACAGAGTCCATAAGACTGATCTATACATCGGTGTCTCTTTTGCTGTCTCGTACACAGGGTTATTGTTACCAACTTTCTAAATTCCATATATATGCGTTAGTAAACTGTATTGGTGTTTTTCCTCCTGGCTTACTTCACTCTGTATAATAGGCTCCAGTTTCATCCACCTCATTAGAACTGATTCAAATGTATTCTTTTTAATGGCTGAGTAATACTCCATTGTGTATATGTACCACTGCTTTCTTATCCACTCATCTGCTGATGGACATCTAGGTTGCTTCCATGTCCTGGCTATTATAAACAGTGCTGCGATGAACATTGGGGTACAGGTGTCTCTTTCCCTTCTGGTTTCCTCAGTGTGTATGCCCAGCAGTGGGATTGCTGGATCATAAGGCAGTTCTATTTCCAGTTTTTTAAGGAATCTCCACACTGTTCTCCATAGTGGCTGTACTAGTTTGCATTCCCACCAACAGTGTAAGAGGGTTCCTTTTCTCCACACCCTCTCCAGCATTTATTATTTGTAGACTTTTGGATCGCAGCCATTCTGACTGGTGTGAAATTCATAGTGGTTTTGATTTGCATTTCTCTGATAATGAGTGATGTTGAGCATCTTTTCATGTGTTTGTTAGCCATCTGTATGTCGTCTTTGAAGAAATGTCTATTTAGTTCTTTGGCCCATTTTTTGATTGGGTCATTTATTTTTCTGGAGTTGAGCTGTAGGAGTTGCTTATATATTTTTGAGATTAATTGTTTGTCAGTTGCTTCATTTGCTATTATTTTCTCCCATTCTGAAGGCTGTCTTTTCACCTTGCTAATAGTTTCCTTTGATGCGCAGAAGCTTTTAAGGTTAATTAGGTCCCATTTGTTTATTTTTGCTTTTATTTCCAATATTCTGGAAGGTGGGTCATAGAGGATCCTGCTGTGATGTATGTCAGAGAGTGTTTTGCCTATGTTCTCCTCTAGGAGTTTTATGGTTTCTGGTCTTACGTTTAGATCTTTAATCCATTTTGAGTTTATTTTTGTGTATGGTGTTAGAAAGTGTTCTAGTTTCATTCTTTTACAAGTGGTTGACCAGTTTTCGCAGCACTTGTTAAAGAGATTGTCTTTAATCCATTGTATTTTCTTGCCTCCTTTGTCAAAGATAAGGTGTCCATATGTGCGTGGATTTATCTCTGGGCTTCCTATTTTGTTCCATTGATCTATATTTCTGTCTTTGTGCCAGTACCATACTGTCTTGATAACTGTGGCTTTGTAGTAGAGCCTGAAGTCAGGTAGGTTGATTCCTCCAGTTCCATTCTTCTTTCTCAGGATCACTTTGGCTATTCAAGGTTTTTTGTATTTCCATACAAATTGTGAAATTATTTGTTCTAGCTCTGTGAAGAATACTGTTGGTAGCTTGATAGGGATTGCATTGAATGTATAAATTGCTTTGGGTAGTATACTCATTTTCACTATATTGATTCTTCCAATCCATGAACATGGTATATTTCTCCATCTATTAGTGTCCTCTTTGATTTCTTTCACCAGTGTTTTATAGTTTTCTGTATATAGGTCTTTAGTCCAAGTGGGCTTTATCCCAGGGATGCAAGGATTCTTCAATATCCACAAATCAATCAATGTAATACACCACATTAATAAATTGAAAAATAAAAACCATATGATTATCTCAATAGATGCAGAGAAAGCCTTTGACAAAATTCAACACCCATTTATGATAAAAACTCTCCAGAAAGCAGGAATAGAAGGAACATACCTCAACATAATAAAAGCTATATATGACAAACCCACAGCAAACATTATCCTCAATGGTGAAAAATTGAAAGCATTTCCTCTAAAGTTAGGAACAAGACAAGGGTGCCCACTTTCACCATTACTATTCAACATAGTTTTGGAAGTTTTGGCCACAGCAATCAGAGCAGAAAAAGAAATAAAAGGAATCCAAATTGGAAAAGAAGAAGTAAAACTCTCACTATTTGCAGATGACATGATCCTCTACATAGAAAACCCTAAAGACTCCACCAGAAAATTACTAGAACTAATCAATGACTATAGTAAAGTAGCAGGATATAAAATCAACACACAGAAATCCCTTGCATTCCTATACACTAATAATGAGAAAACAGAAAGAGAAATTAAGGAAACAATTCCATTCACCATTACAATGGAAAGAGTAAAATACTTAGGAATATATCTACCTAAAGAAACTAAAGAATTTCCAGTTTTCTATGAAAAATCTTATCCTTGTATTTTCTTATTGAACATATAGTATTTTCTATAGCTATTTATAAATAATTACAGTTATTTAATGTCCATATCTGCTAATATCCATACTGTAATCCCCATAAATCAGTTGATATTGTTTGTTGTTTGGGGCTTTATAATTCATATTATCCTGTTTTGTGGCCCTGGTTATTTTTGATTATGTATTGTATATTTTGTTGTTGTTTAGTCGCTAAGTTATGTCCAACTCTTTTGCAACCCTATGGACTATAGTCTGCCAGGCTCCTCTGTCCATGGGATTTCCTAGGCAGGAATACAGGAGTTGGTAGCCATTTCCTTCTCCATTTCCTTTATTTGCGAAACTGAGTGATTATTTGATATTGTTCATATTGTCTTGCAGTCCTGGTTATTTTTGATTATGTATATTTTGGGTTATCCTTGATGGCTCAGTGGTAAAGAATTCACCTACAATGCAGGATATGCAGGAGACATAGTTTTAATCCCTGAATGGGGGCGGGGGGATCCCCTGGAGAAGGAAATTGCAACCCACTGCAGTATTCTTGCATAGAGAATCCCATGGACAGAGGAGACTGGCGGTCTACAGTCCATGGGGTCACAAAGAGTCAGACACAACTGAGCAACTGAGCATGATTATTTGATTTAAAGGATGAAAGTATTTTCCTCTACAGAGAACTGTTTGCTTTTGACCCAGGTTTTATGGTCCTAGTAATCTAAGATCTCAATCCATTTTCAGAAATTGAGGTAACCTGAAGTTGAGCAGAATTCTGTATGTGAATGTCTCTGACTTAACTTAGATTGAGGCTTTCAAGTTCACTTTCCATTATAATGCTATTTTCCTGGGATCCCTCAGCCCCTGTTTTTGGGTCGCTCTAGATTCCAATTTCTCTTTCTGTAAGCCTATGTGACTATCAAAAGGACCACTTTACCTTTCAGTTAGTGGATCAGAATTACTGCTAGGGACAGTATCCCCATACATCAAGAGATATTCTTGAGTATTTTGTTCAGTTTTTTAAACTTTTTCTAAGAGGGAAAATTAGCCTAAATTACTTATTTCCTCATAATTAAAAGGAACTCCAAGAGTATTTTAAATCTGTTTTCTCTTACTCAGAACATTTATTTACTACAACAATAGGGGAAAAATTAATGTATTATGAACTATTTTAGTCCATGAAATATGTCAAAGAGCCCAGTCAATGTATACTGACTGAACTTTTGCAAAACAACTTCCCTGTCTCATTGGCTCTTTTTTATTACCTCCTTTCTTTTGTTCACATCACCAGAATAATAGCAATAAAGTCATTCTTGTTCTTTCTTTTTTCTCCACTTGCCTTTGAATTGTCATTATTTTGTCCAATTGATGTATAGGTAATTGCAGGTAGCAGAGAAGTCCCAGGGTATGAAAAATCAAATTTATCCCAGAATGCCTTCATCACTGCCATCTGTTTACTCCTGTGTGTTTGTAAGGCACTCTTCCCCCTACTCCACAAACACCTACACAGACTTCTTTCTCTCCTTCTTTCTCTGCATTGATTCATCACACCAGGCATTTGTGAGCATCTGTTGTTACAGTTTTCACGGTGGTGAACACTATATTTAAGGTTGCAGTGACATTTCCATTACAGAACTGTTGCTTCCAGTCACATGGGGACTTATGAATGATTATTCTGTTAGGGAAGAGGTTGAAATTTTTCATTAAATGCATTATGCAGACAGGTTACTTTGCAAGTTGGGAAACATAGATTTGAATCAGTAAAAAAATGTTAAAGTGTTGACTCTTAAAAATAACATTCCTTCTGGTGACTGAAATTTGCTTAGTTGTGTCCAACTCTTTGTGACTCCATGAGCTATTCAGTCCATGGAATTCTCTAGGCCAGAATACTGGAGTTGGTTGTGGTTCCCTTCTCTAGGGGATCTTCCCAACCCAGGGATCAAACCCAGGTCTCCCGCAGCGCAGGTGGATTCTTTACCAGCTGAGCCACCAAGGAAGCCTTTTGGCAATTGGTAGAAGCTTAATGATTGATTTTAATAATAATGCTGTCTTTTGTATTTTGTAGAATTAGACTTTAAGGATCTTGAAGTTCTTAGACATTTTATTTTTTTCTTAAAACTAGGAAATCAGTGCTTTAGGTGTACTGTAGTGTCATGGAATTAGACTTTCACTTGCTAACCTTGAACACAGTCAGAAACCTGACATTATAAATCACTTTTGCAAATCAGTGGACAGATTCTAAAATATCTGCAGGTATGTTTCAGTCAGGAGATACTGCACTACAGAACAAATGAAGAAATGCAGTTTTATATTTGTTAAAATCAAAGAAGAACCCTTAAAAATAGCTTGTTTATTTTAATTCAGGAAAAAAATGTACACACAAAGAGCTGTATCACTTTAAAAGCAATACCAAGCACACCCCCTTTTAACCACAACCCTCAATTTTCCACATAGCTCTTCTTGATGCCTTTTATTATGTCCAGACTAGAAGGAAATATTAAGGATCTTCCCTATAGCTCATATGGTAAAGAATCTGCTTGAAATACAGGAGACCCAGGTTTGATCCCTGGGTCGGGAAGATCCTCTGGAGAAGGAAACAGCAACCCATTCCAGAATTCTTGCCTGGAGAATCCCATGGACAGAGGAGCCTGGTGGGCTACAGAAGGAAATATTAATGATGGGATACATAAATATTTGTTCAGTGTAGAATATAGCTGCAACTTGATTAATTTTAAAATTCTCTAAGCACCTGGCCCATGAATGTGTGTATGTAATTCATGGCAGGCAGAAATGAGCATCCTAACACTCCTGAACTCTCACTCCTCTTCATTTACTCATCAAATGAAAAATGAAAGAGTAAAATAATTTAAAATGTTTACTCAAGTAATTTTTGGGAGGGTGGGGTTATTCAAATGAAGCATGTTTGCCTGATTCCCACTCAGGCCTCATTTATTTATTATTTACAAATGTTGATTCCTAATTTCAATTTGCAACTCTGAGTTCAGTGCCTATGACAGAAATCTGATGGTTCAAGAGGCTATGAATATTTACTATGTGGTCCTCACCAACACCTTTGTTAAAGTGGCTCCATGGAGAAGGAAATGGCAACCCACTCCAGTGTTCTTGCTTGGAGAATCCCAGGGACGGGGGAGCCTGGTGGGCTGCCGTCTATGGGGTGGCACAGAGTCGGACACGACTGAAGCGACTTAGCAGCAGCAGCAGCAGGTAAGGTGAATGCGGCATTCTACCATTCCAGTCCTGCTCAACCATGAATTGACTGCTACAGTAGATATGTCAAATTGTAACTTCTATCATGAGACTCTTTGTTATGTTGTTGCCAACAGGCTTTTCTGTTCCAAACCCTGTGAGTTGGTCCTAGCAAATGAAATCCTTGGCCTTACATGCAAGGTTGTGGGTGATCTATAAAAAAAGTAGTAGCTTATCTATGCTGCAGTGTAACGTCTTTTGTCAAATGGAAAACACCTAGTATTAAAAATACTTTATTCTTTCCTTTTTCACCTTCTTCTCAATCACAATCACTAATTCTGAGCTCTGGAATTCATGGTTTTGTGCTTTCTAGTTGATTCATATCCACTTGTGTCAAATTTTTTTGCTACTGCTGCTGCTGCTGCTGCTAAGTCACTTCAGTCGTGTCCGACTCTGTGTGACCCCATAGATGGCAGCCCACCAGGCTCCCCTGTCCCTGGGATTCTCCAGGCAAGAATACTGGAGAGGGTTGCCATTTCCGTCTCCAATGCATGAAAGTGAAAAGTCAAAGTGAAGTCGCTCAGTCGTGTCCGACTCTTAGCGACCTCATGGACTGCAGCCCACCAGACTCCTCCATCCATGGGATTTTCCAAGCAAGAGTACTGGAGTTGGGTGCTATTGCCTTCTCCTTTTTGCTACTAGTTATCTTCTATAAACCTCATCTCCCTTCAGGACTTTTTAGGTCCAAGAAATGATTGATACCAATTTGTGAAGCCCTGGCATCATGGATTGATTACATCTTTCTTCTTTGAGATGTATTAGTCAAAACAGTGATCTTTGTAATTATCTGACCAGAAGTAGTGGGTTACTTTGGAAAAATGGAAATCCCATCTGTTTGGAAGCTACCAGATACATGGGTACTACCTTCTATAAGTGATTCCATTTGAAATCCTATCCAAATTGTATAAGCAGGGAGAAGAGAAATGAGAAAAAATAAATGAAGAGAAAGTAACCGGGATATACTTATTAAAAAATTACAAATACCTGCTTCTTTGACATCATATCACTTTCAATTAGAAGTATCAACATTACCAAGGCAAAAAAAAAAAAAAAAAAAAACAATTCTTGGTAAAACTGTAATTCTTTGATAACAAATATGTTAAGGGAACAATAACACCTGCATAGGTTTATGCTTACAAAATTTTTCCATAATGACCAAACTTTCTATTTTTGTCTGAATGTAATTTTCCTTAAAAGTAGGAAAAAAAAAGACTGAATGAAAGGAGGAAAGAAAGGGAAGATTGATGGAGAGAGATTGGTGTGGGGGGAGAAAGGACAAGGAGAAAAGGAAGAGAGGGAAAGGGGAAAGGATGAGGGCTAAAGGGAGAGAGAGAAGCATGTAGTTGTTCTCTCATTGTTGTCTCAGGCTCAAGTCAGTTTCAAAATCTTTCCTTGTTGAGAAGATTTCCTTTCCTGACTGAACAGAAATCAGCAACCAAACCTCACACACTTCAGTGTGTTTAGTGACTAAAACTTGAAAATAATTTTTCCCTGAAAGTGACTGCTATCTGCTTCTAGCATGGGATGGGTTTGAGGCTTAGAAGGTCATACCATTACAAAAACAAAAAGAATAAGGAGAAAAAAGACGTCCAAGAGGGATAACTGGATTAAGCACCCTTGACTTTCTGTACTGCAATGTGGAAATCTGAGGAGCCTCAGTGAAACCAAGAGGGTGTTAAATATATTACTGCAATATTTTAATTATTGTATGATGAGTAATGTAAGAGGAACCTGTCAACTTAATTCATGTTTGCAGGAATCTTTTGCAACGCTTCTCTTTAAAAAAAAAAAAAAAAACGAAACTGTTGACCTGCTTTTTTTTTTACCATATTTTTTCAGATTCTTAACATATTAAACACTCACTGAAAACACATTTTAGGCACCAAACTCAGGGCAGAGTCAGCAGTTCAGAGAGGACAAAAATGATTGTTTTTTGAACTATAGAATTGTCAATAATGAAGTTAGACCAGTGTCAGAATGCATTTATTCATGTGAAGTGTGCTAGACAACTTGATTCTTTTGAAAAGAAATAACTTTTCATGATCATATTTCTTCCCTCTGGAAAATAGAACTTTTAAGAAAACTCCTCAGGCTTTGAGATTATATTCTTTGGTCTATACAGTGAAATACAGTGTTATCACATCTTGTTGCTAGTCATTCCCTTATGACATTCATGATAAGTCTCTGCATGTTGCTGACATTTGTTTAACTATGATTAATTTCATGCATGGTACTGACTTTGTCAGTATCTTCTTCCTGTGGGTTCAGTGCAGTTCGGTCACTCAGTTGTATCTGACTCTTTGCAACCCCATAAACCGCAGCACACCAGGCCTCCTTGTCCATCACCAGCTCTTGGAGTTCACCCAAACACATGTCCACTGAATCGGTGATGCCATCCACCCATCTCATCCTCTGTCATCTCCTTCTCCTCTTCCCCTCAATCTTTCCCCAAATCGAGGTCTTTTCTAAAGAGTCAGCTCTTCACCTCAGGTGGCCAAGTATTGGAGTTTCAGCTTTAGCATCAGTCCTTCCAATGAATATTAAGGACTGATTTCCTTTAGGGTGGACTGGTTGGATCTCTTTGCAGTCCAAGGGACTCTCAAAGGTCTTCTCCAATACCACAGTTCAAAAGCATCAGTTCTTCGGCACTCAGCTTTCTTTATCGTCCAACTCTCACATGCATACATGACCACTGGAAAAACCATAGCCTTGACTAGATGGACCTTTGTTGACAAAGTTATGTCTCTGCTTTTCAATATGCTATCTAGGTTGGTCATAACTTTCCTCCAAGGAGTAGGCGTCTTTTAATTTCATGGCTGCAATCACCATCTGCAGTGATTTTGGAGCCCAG
>NW_011494851.1:1797044-1808844 GCF_000754665.1 Bison bison bison | reverse complement strand
CCACTGGAAAAACCATAGCCTTGACTAGATGGACCTTTGTTGACAAAGTTATGTCTCTGCTTTTCAATATGCTATCTAGGTTGGTCATAACTTTCCTTCCAAGGAGTAGGCGTCTTTTAATTTCATGGCTGCAATCACCATCTGCAGTGATTTTGGAGCCCAGAAAAATAAAGTCAGCCACTGTTTCCACTGTTTCCCCATCTATTTGCCATTAAGTGATGGGACCAGATGCCATGATCTTAGTTTTCTGAATGTTAAGCTTTAAGCCAAATTTTTCATTCTCCTCTTTCACCTTCTTTAGTTCTTCCTCAAAAAGTTCTTTAGTGCTTCTTCACTTTCTGCCATAAGGGTGGTGTCATCTGCATATCTGAGCTTATTGATATTTTTCCCAGCAATCTTGATTCCAGCCTGTGCTTCTTCCAGCCCAGCGTTTCTCATGATGTATTCTGTATATAAGTTAAATAAGCAGGGTGACAATATACAGCCTTGACGTACTCCTTTTCCTATTTGGAACCAGTCTCTTGTTCCATGTCCAGTTCTAACTCTTGGTTCCTGACCTGCATACAGATTTCTCAAGAGGCAGATCAAGTGGTCTGGTATTCCCAACTCTTGAAGAATTTCCCACAGTTTGTTGTGATCCACACCGTCAAAGGCTTTGGCATAGTCAATAAAGCAGACACAGATGTTTTTTCTGGAACTCTTTTTTGATGATCCAGTGGATGTTGGCAATTTGATCTCGGGTTCCTCTGCCTTTTCTAAAACCAGCTTGAACATCTGGAAGTTCACGGTTCACATATTGCTGAAACCTGGCTTGGAGAATTTTAAGCATCAGTTTTCTAGTGTGTGAGATGAGTGCAATTGTGTGGTAGTTTGAGCATTCTTTGGCATTGCCTTTCTTTGGGATTGTAATGAAAGCTGACCTTTTCCAGTCCTGTGGCCTCTGCTGAGTTTTCCAAATTTGCTGGCACATTGAGTGCAGCACTTTCACAGCATCATCTTCCAGGATTTGAAATAGCTCAACTGGGATTCCATCACGTCCACTAGCTTTGTTGCTAGTGATGCTTCCTAAGGCCCATTTGACTTCATATTCCAGGATGTCTGGCTCGAGGTGAGTGATCATACCATCGTGCTTATCTGGGTCATGAAGATCGTTTTTGTACAGTTCTTTTATGTATTCTTGCCACTCTTCTTAATATCTTCTGCTTCTGTTAGGTCCATACCATTTCTGTCCTTTATCGAGGCCATCTTTGCATGAAATGTTCCCTTGGTATCTCTAATTTTCTTGAAGAGATCTCTAGTCTTTCCCGTTTAATTGCTTTCCTCTATGTCTTTGCATTGATCACTGAGGCTTTCTTATCTCTCTTTGCTAGTCTTTGGAACTCTGCATTCAAATGAGTATATCTTTCCTTTTCTCCTTTGTTTTTCACTTCCCTTCTTTTCACAGCTATTCGTAAGCCCTCCTCAGACAGCCATTTTCCTTTTTTGCATTTCTTCTTCTTGAGGATGGTGTTGATCGCTGTCTCCTGTACAGTGTCACGAACCTCGGTCGATAGTTCATCAGGCACTCTATCAGATCTAGTTCCTTAAATCTATTTCTCACTTCCAGTGTTTAATCATAAGGGATTTGATTTAGGTCATACCTGAATGGTCTAGTGGTTTTCTGCACTTTCTTCAATTTCAGTCTGAATTTGGAAATAAGGAGTTCATGATCTGAGCCACAGTCAGCTCCCGGTCTTGTTTTTGCTGACTGTATAGAGCTTCTCCGTCTTTGGCTGCAAAGAAAATAATCAATCTGATTTCAGTGTCGACCATCTGGTGATGTCCATGTGTAGAGTCTTCTCTTGTGTTGTTGAAAGAGGGTGTTTGCTATGACCAGTGTCTTTTCTTGGCAAAACTCTGTTAGCCTTTGCCCTGCTTCATTCCATATTCCAAGGCCAAATTTGCCTGTTACTCCAGGTGTTTTTTGACTTCCTACTTTTGCATTCCAGTCCCCTATAATGAAAAGAACATGTTTTTTGGATGTTCTAGAAGGTCTTCATAGAACCGTTGAACTTCAGCTTCTTCAGTGTTATTGGTCGGGGCATAGACTTGGATTACCATGATATTGAATGGTTTGCATTGGAAACGAACAGAGACCATTCTGTCGTTTTTGAGATTGCATCCAAGTACTGCATTTCAGACTCTTGTTGACCATGATGGCTACTCCATTTCTTCTAAGGGATTCCTGCCTACAGTTCTCCTGTCAGTAGAACACCCTTATTGAACAATCACATTATGTAATTGCCTATTTTTCATAAATTTTAAATTGCAGGAATGCTCTCAGGTTAAAATAGTTTTTCAAAAGCACCTATTGAAAAAAATACAGTAATCACATGTGAATTTTATTGTATAATAAGCTGCAACAGTATTTAGCTTATTATTTGGCATATTATATGATTGTAAAATGGAATAAAAGGTATGGTCATCATCAACATAATACACGATAACAATGAAAGTGTGAAACATTAGCAAAGGGAGTCAGGTTTTGAAAACAGTATGCTTTCAAGAAACTTTATTGAAAAGTTAAAAAGCTTAATTCAAAGCCTTCTTGTATTTTCCAAAACTCTTTATGATATCATTTATTTGAATTCTTTTCAGTGTTCTTCTGATCAAATTTAAGCTGTTTTTAAACTTTTGGAGCAGTTGTTAGAACATGCAATTCCCTTCATCTGCTTGCTGTGGAATTTTAACAAACTACTATTGAGCATGATTATAGGAGCAAATGAAATTATAACTATGTTTCTTTCTTACCTCTGCCTAAGAATAATTAGCAAAGGGT
The DNA here is from genome assembly GCF_000754665.1 of Bison bison bison. Taxonomy (NCBI): domain Eukaryota; kingdom Metazoa; phylum Chordata; class Mammalia; order Artiodactyla; family Bovidae; genus Bison; species Bison bison. Next base: position 1,806,026 of record NW_011494851.1, on the reverse strand, counting down.
CATTTTTGTCATACTCAGACATTATTTCTGTCTTCTTTTATGCTGAAACATTAAACGCCTGTGTTCATTCCCTTATTAAAATTATATTTGAACAAATGCTTTCCCCCATTTTTCTTATTTCTCCTCCATTTCCTACTTCTTATTTTTCTTTTTCTCTTCACTTTTAAAGAATTTTATTTATATTTTTAAGAAACTTCTAGGATAACATCTTTGACCCATTCCTAGATAGAATAATGATGGAAAAGAATGAATCAAGTACCATCATCCATAATTAATACCTATCAGAGCTGTGATTTTATTTATTCTCTTAATAAAGGAGAATAAATTTTTAATCTTTCCTTAGACCCATGGTCACTTCAGCCAAGCTGTAAGCACCTAGTAGGAGTGACAAGAAATGCTCTTTGTTAATGCCATTTGTACACTTCCTGTGATCCCCTAGAGTAGCAAATGACTACTACTTCGAGGAGAAAGATACTATTATCCTTCTTTAGAACTTTGAGACAAATTCATTTGTGGGTTCTGAGGTATAACAAATATGTAGAAAGTGCTGTATTTAAAATGATACAAGTGAGATGTGGTTCTAAAGTAAAAGAAGCATTGAGCCCTTATGTAGACTGTAAGCGTGAACGTATTTTATAAGTATTCATTTTTGGACATTTTAAAAATTTGGTTCGATGCATGATACTGGATGCTTGGGGCTAGTGCACTGGGACGACCCAGAGGGATGGTATGGGGAGGGAGGAGGGAGGAGGGTTCAGGATGGGGAACACATGTATACCTGTGGCAGATTCATTTTGATATTTGGCAAAACTAATACAATTATGTAAAGTTTAAAAATAAAATAAAATTAAAAAAAAATTTGGGAATGTATCCTATAGGGTAGGTAAACATTCTCTTGCAGACATTACCAAGTTTCGGGGAGCTAGTGCCACAAGATACAGCATACTTTTGCTATCTGAAATAAACTTGGATTTTTCTGTCATGTATTTTCACTAAATATCTCCTACTTATCATATTGTTATGTAATAACTCCAAGATTTAATGATGCATCTTAGTTTTATTCCTTAAATTTAAGATGGTAATGTTCCAATTTAAATATAAGCATGTGCTAAATTGAGTTACAGAGAATAGTTTGGAAAATTAGTGGTCCATATCCCAGTTTCTTATAACTGAAAATAAATTTTGGTTCACTACTTTCCTTTATTTCGACCATAGGGAAAATATAGATACTTATTCTCTCTCGTGTGAAATATATGCTCCAATTTTTGAATCCCAAGAGTTTTATGGAAAAAATGTGTCCCTTTAAGTCATAGTCTGACCCAATTAGAATATGAAAATGATTAATTTACTTACCATTTAAAGCATATAAAACTGGGTTGTCATCACAGAAACATCCTTCTAAAATATGTACCAGTTTTACATATCATGAGAAATCAAGTATAGAATACTTGAAACCAAACTTCATTAATTTCAGTTTTCATTTTCCTTTGGGTGCCATGCATTGCTGTTAAACTGGGATACAAATGTAAGATTTTTATAGATTTCTCCTTCTAAAACATCTACTATATGAACAGTGGATTTAAATCTTTTATATTTCTTTTTATTCAAATTGTAAGATAGAAATGTCTCATTTTATGTGGATGAAATTGTTGAATTAAGTTTGTGCACCTTGGAATTGTTTGTAACTTGATTCAAAGCCAAATTTAATTTATTTCACCAACATTTAAAATATAATTCAGCAGCTTTGCAATGATTTAAGTAAAATTTGTGTCTCAAAAAGTAGAGTAAAATTAACTGCTCAAAAAACTATTGGATTAATCTTTCTTGTGTGTGTGAGAAAATTGCTTTTATCTCAGACAATTAGTAAAATATATATGGTTTCATTCTTACAATAGCTCAGTAAGAATGGAACTTCTATATTATGGAATTGGGGATTTTTTTTTCCTTGAAGATCTTATCAGATGCAGGAGTTTTCTTGCCAGTCAGTATGGAGTCAATTACAAGAGATTTTGAAGCCTGTCATACTTCACAAAAGTTAAATGAACTGGAAGAAGTCAGATCACAGTGATACATTGTTATCTATTGCTTCAAAAGAGATGAGGAGAAGGCAGTTCTTGCCCCCAAACACCGTGGGACAAATATAGATTCTAAGTAATAGGAAGTATACCATGTTACTCAACAGGAGCAAAAAATGCAAATAATAATTCATTTATCAATGTATTGATTAAGTATGTTAAAAGTCCGGTCCCATGACTTCATGGCAAATAGATGGGGAAACTATGGAAACATGGACAGACTTTATTTTCTTGGGCTCCAAAATCACTGCAGGTGGTAATTGCAGCCGTGAAATTAAAAGATGCTTGCTCCTTGGAAGAAAAGCTATGACCAACCTAGACAGTATACTAAAAAGCAGAGCCATTACTTTGCTGACAAAGATCCATATAGTCAAAACTATGGTTTTTCCAGTAGTCGTGTATGGATGTGAGAGTTGGACCATAAAGAAGGCTGAGCACCGAATAATTGATGTTTTTGAACTGTGGTGCTGGAGAAGATTCTTGCGAGTCCCTTGGACTGCAAGGAAATCAAACCAGTCAATTGTAAAGGAAACCAATCTTGAATATTCATTGGAAGGACTGATGCTGAAGCTAAAGCTCAGCATCAAATGGCTTTTAATTTCATGGCTGCAGTCACCATCTGCAGTGATTTTGGAGCCCAAGAAAATAAAGTCTGTCCATGTTTCCATAGTGTCCCTATTTGCCATGCAGTGATAGGACTGGATGCCATGATGTTCATTGATGATGGAAGCAGTGCCTTTAGAACTCTCTTGGAATTTCCTTGGTGATCCAGTGGTTAAGAATCTGCCTTGCAATGCAGGGCACACAGGTTCTCCTGATCAAGGAACTAGGTTCCCACAAGCTACGGAGCAACTAAGCCCATGTGGAACAACTAGAGTCTGTGTGCACAACGAAAGATCTTGCATGACACAATGAAGATTCCATGTCCTTCTACTAAGACCCAATGCAGCTAAATAAATAAATACATTTTTTAAAAGTTATCTTAGTTTTGTCTTATAAAGTTTTTGAAAATTAGAAATTTTGAATATTTTTCTTCTATAAGGTATATGCAAAGAGCCTATTTACAATGATATATAAGTACACATCTACAAAGTAATGTGAGCACAGAATGAGAACAAATATTTACCTGTTTAAAATTGTATGTCTCATCTTAGGACAGAGCATGCAGTGTATCACAGATTTTTTGATAAATTACTGAAAATATTGATGAATTGCTTCATGACTAACATAATCTTTGTCATATTTCGGTTGGTGCTTTTCTGAGCATTTTCATATTTTAATAATTCTATGTACTAGCTATTTTATTATGTGTATACTTAAAGTAAAATCTTAATGATTAGTTCAGTTAGACTGACTTTTCTGGCCAAAATGTTATTTACTATTTTCTGACTCTTTTTCTGTAAACCATATTTTGTTGACATTTTTCCTAAATCAGTCATACCTTTTTTCTTTCATTGTACCTATGATTTATCCTATCTAGAATGTACAGTTTAATCAGATCATATCAGATCAGATCAGTTGCTCAGTTGTGTCCGACTCTTTGCGACCCCATGAATCGCAGCATGCCAGGCATCCCTGTCCATCACCAACTCCCGGAGTTCACTCAGACTCATGTCCATCGAGTCAGTGATGCCATCCAGCCATCTCATCCTGTGTCATCCCCTTCTCCTCCTGCCCCCAATCCCTCCCAGCATCAGAGTCTTTTCCAATGAGTCAACTCTTAAACAATGGAATCTTTAACATACTTCCTTGACATTTTACTTGTACTGAATTTTCCTGTAACTTAAAAAAAGGTAATTTTAATAGATTGAACAAATTATACAATAATTAATAATAAATTTCTGGTCTAAGAAATTTATAATACTAGCTTTGATGGGCTAAGGAATTGGATGGATATCCATAGCCTAAATCGGATAAGATCAGATCAGTCACTCAGTCGTGTCCGACTCTTTGCGACCCCATGAATCACAGCACTCCAGGCCTCCCTGTCCATCACCAACTCCCAGAATTCACTCAGACTCACGTCCATCGAGTCAGTGATGCCATCCAGCCATCTCATCCTCTGTCGTTGCCTTCTCCTCCTGCCTCTAATCCCTCCCAGCATCAGAGTCTTTTCCAATGAGTCAACTCTTCGCATGAGGTGACCAAAGTACTGGAGTTTCAGCTTTAGCATCATTCCTTCCAAAGAAATCCCAGGGCTGATCTCCTTCAGAATGGACTGGTTGGATCTCCTTGCAGTCCAAGGGACTCTCAAGAGTCTTCTCCAACACCACAGTTCAAAAGCATCAATTCTACGGCACTCAGCCTTCTTCACAGTCCAACTCTCACATCCATACATGACCACAGGAAAAACCATAGCCTTGACTAGACGGACCTTTGTTGGCAAAGTAATGTCTCTGCTTTTGAATATGCTATCTAGGTTGGTCATAACTTTCCTTCCAAGGAGTAAGCGTCTTAATTTCATGGCTGCAGTCACCATCTGTATGGTCAATAAATGAATTTATCTGTGTCTCAGCATTCAGAAATTGAATTTTCCTGAACATCTTTTTTGTGACATAATCATCTTCAAAATTATTCAATTCTGGGAAAATGGCCACCCTTCTATTCTGTATGCAGTTTTAACCTCACTATTGCATCCTCCTTGTACATTGTCTCTTGTCATTATCCCTCATAGATAAACATTGGATATCTTTCATCATGACAAGGAGAGCAAAGCATATTGTCTAAGATTGAGGTGGCTTCATTGACCATTAAATAGTAGTAGAATAAGGAGAGGAGAAGGAAATAGCAACCCACTCCAGTACTCTTGCCTGGAAAATCCCATGGACGGAGGAGCCTGTTGGGCTGCAGTCTATGAGGTCGCTGAGAGTCGGATACGACTGAGCGAATTCACTTTCACTTTTCACTTTCCTGCATTGGAGAAGGAAATGGCAACCCACTCCAGTGTTCTTGCCTGAAGAATCCCAGGGACTGGGGAAGCCTGGTGGGCTGCAGTCTCTGGGGTTGCACAGAGTCGGACAGGACTAAAGTGACTTAGCAGCAGCAGCAGCAGAATAAGGAGAAAAGATAGAATAAAACTGATCCATTACTTGATTTTAGTTCACATGTAGAAATTCATGTTTATGATTTTAAAATAATTTTGATGAGCTTTTATTAAAAAATTAGTATTTTAACATTCCCTTTCCAAATTCATGTTTAGTAGTGCAATTTTTCAGGCTTCCCTGGTAGCTCAGCTGTAAAGAATCCACCTGCAATTCAGGTAGACCCCGGTTTGATTCCTGGGTCAGGAAGACCCCTTAGAGAACGAATAGGCTACCCACTTCAGTATTTTGCTTGGAGAATCCCCATGGACAGAGGAGCCTTGCCAGCTATAGTCCATGGGATCACAAAGAGTAGGTCATGACTGAGTGACTAAGCACAACACAGCACAGTGTGATTTACCATGAAACTGTCTGTGGTATTTGAGTTCTGCCTCACAGCAAGGGCAAGTTATTTCCTGGCACTGAACAAAAGAACATAACTAAGTAAATTCAGATTTTTTAATATTTTACAATATATCATAAGAAACATAATTACAGTCTTTGTCTTGGTGCCATTTCCATTGAAATGAAAACTAGAATTAAGGACAAACTTTCTGTTATAAACTTAAGAATCCATATGACCAGGTTGTCGCCTACAGTGGTCTTTTTCCCAGGAAACATATGTCTATTTAAGCAAGTTTTATTTTAATTGATGTGATATAGCTCTCATCTAGAATAGTTGCTCTTCAAAGATTTGAATATTGCATCTAGAGTAGAAACATGGGCTTCCCTGGTGGCTCAGTGGTAAAGAATCTGCCTTTAAGCTGGAGACCCAGGTTCAATTCCTGGGTTGGGAAGATCCCTTGGAGGAGGGCATGGCAACCCACACCAGTATTCTTGACTGGAGAATTCCATGGACAGAGGAGCCTGGCGGGCTACAGTCTATAGGGTCACATAGAGTCGGACATGACTGGAGGGATTAAGCTGCAGCAGCAGCAATAGAAACACCTCTCTCAGAGTCTCAGTCAACCTATGTGATTTATCTGAGATCATGTTTCAGATTGTTGACAGAAAATTATTCATAAAGTAAATAATATGGTTGTACTTGGAATGACATTGGTATTTCTACCTTGGATGACATCCTCAGTTGCTTTATTACTAGGATACATGAACAATCTGAAAGTATCAGAAGGGGAAACACTTTGTAAGTTCGAGTTTTCATATTTTTTTTTCTTCTTACAGTTTAATAGAATTTCAAAGAGGTAAAATAATGTCCCTTCAGAACCCTTGTACACTGTTAGCAGGAATGTAAACTGGTACAGTCATTATGGGTAACAGTATGGAGGTTCCTTAGGAAATGAAAAATAGATTTACCATATGATCCAGCAATCCTGCTTCTGAGTATATAGCCAAATCACTATCTCAATGATACACTTTATTCCCATGTTGCTTGCAGCATTGGTCATGATAGACAAGGTAAGAAAACTACTTAAGTGTTCATGAATGGATAAATAAGTGGTATGTGTATATATAATGGAATATTATTCACATTTTAAAAAGAATGAAATTTGGACATTTGCAACAACATGGATGAACTGGGAGGTCATTACACTAAATGAAATAAGACAGAGAAACAGAGATATGACATGGTACCACTTATATATGGAGTCTTAAAAAAAAAAGTTAAACTCAACAAAACAGTAGAATGATGGTTTCCAGGAAAGAAGGAAATAGGGAAAAGTTGCTAAAATGAAATAAACTTACAGTTATGAATAGAGGATCTAATGTAGAGCATAGTAACTGTGATATCATTACTTCATATAATTGAAATGTACTAAAAGAGCAGGACTTAAGAGTTCTCACTCCCCCCAAAGGGTAACGATGTGAAGTAATATATATTAATTAACTTGTGTTAGAATCCATTTACAACATATACGTATATCAAATCATCAAGTAGTATATGTATTGCCATTTTGTCAATTGTATCTTAATAAAGCTGAAAAAAAGAGAATGCTTCATTTTGTTTTAGCAGTGTATTATTGCAGATAAACTGAAAACAGAAGATTTTCTAAATTAACTTAAACCTATGTAAACAATTTTTACCCAAATGTTCTAAATTTATTTTTGTAAGCAAATTAGTTTACAAATATCAGTCATATGGACACTATCAGTGTGATTATTATATTATTGAGCTTTTGTATTTTTAAAAATCTAAATAATAGATACATTTTCATAAATGTAAATAAAATATAACTTTTGATTTCACCCCAAATTTATAATTATTTCCAAAGAAGTTCAAACAGAGCTTATTAATTTCTTAAGTTAACTTTCACAGATTAATAGAAAATGCAATACTTAGTTGGGCATTTGAGCCACTTATATTTATTGAGTAAATTAAGCATGTTTGGCTATGGGCACTTTGTGTGAATTATCGTGATTTCATTACTGATCTTTCTAGAGACACTTCTTAAATGAGGTAAAGCTGAATGTCAGATGAGAAGCATTCATTCTTTCTTAGGTAAATTACACTCTGTTGCTTTAAGGAAAACTCTGACAGCTCAATTATACGGTCAATTATCACAGTTTTAGGTGTAACTCTCTGCCCCTCATCAAATACTAGAAATATTTGATAATATTTGAAAATACTAGCTAATGCATTGCTACCTTATCAGATAGTAGTATAGAAAAGACAAAAACCTAAGTTCTAATTCATGCACTTCTCATATTTCACTTGGAGTGATGCATTTAATCATGCCTATCCAGATTTCCTAAATATTTAAATAAGGATGAAAATATTGATCCTGTCTACCTTGTTTAAGTATGATAAAATGAGGAAGTCTTATAATTTTAAAAATCTGTGTACAAGTAAAACTAATGCAAAAGCGAAAGTGAAAGTCATGTCTGACTCTGTGACTCCATGGCCTATACAGGCCATGGTATTCTCTAGGCTGGAGTACTGGAGTGGGTAGCCTTTCCCTTGTCCAGGGTATCTTTCCAACCCAGGGGCGGAACCCAGGTCTCCTGTATTGCAGGCAGATTCTTTACCAGCTGAGCTGCTATGAAAGCCTAAGAATACTGGTGTGAGTAGCCTATCTCTTCTCCAGTGAATCTTCCTGACCCAGGCATTGCATGTGGATTCTTTACCAACTGAGCTATCAGGGAAGCCCAAACTAATGCAAAGCATCTTCCAAATGGAAATATAATATCATGTATAAGTTGACTTTTCAGTTAAGTTCAGTTTAGTCGCTCAGTCATGTCTGACTCTTTGTGACCCCATTAATTGCAGCACACCAGGCCTCCCTGTCCATCACCAACTCCCGGAGTTCACCCAAACCCATGTCCATCGAGTCGGGGATGCCATCTAGTCATCTTATCCTCTGTTGTCCCCTTTTTCTCCTGCCCCCAATCCCTCCCAGCATCAGAGTCTTTTCCAATGAGTCAACTCTTCGCATGAGGTGGCCAAAGTACTGGAGTTTCAGCTTTAGCATCATTCCTTCCAAAGAACACTCAGGACTGATCTCCTTTAGAATGGACTGGTTGGATCTCCGTGGAGTCCATGGGACTTTCAAGAGTCTTCTCCAACACCACAGTTCAAAAGCATCAATTCTTCAGCACTCAGCTTTCTTCACAGTCTAACTCTCACATCCATACATGACCACTGGAAAAATCATAGCCTTGACTAGATGGACCTTTGTTGGCAAAGTAATGTCTCTGCTTTTGAATATGCTATCCAGGTTGGTCATAACTTTCCTCCCAAGGAGTAAGTGTCTTTTAATTTCATGGCTGCAGTTACCATCTGCAGTGATCTTGGAGCCCCCAAAAATAAAGTCTGACACTGTTTCCACTGTTTCCCCATCTATTTCCCATGAAGTGATGGGACCGGACGC
>NW_011494851.1:1794394-1796944 GCF_000754665.1 Bison bison bison | reverse complement strand
CGGACGCCAAGATCTTCGTTTTCTGAATGTTGAGCTTTAAGCCAACTTTTTCACTCTCCTGTTTCACTTTCATCAAGAGGGTTTTTAGTTCCTCTTCATTTTCTGTGTTAAATTTTCCAAGAAGCAAATTTTCCAAGGATAAAGAGCTCAGGAATTATCTGATCTTGGGTACTTTTACAGAATCATTTGCGTCACTTTTGATTTTGTATTTATAATGAGGATCTGAATTACAATAATTGAGATTGTACTGGGAAGAAGTTGACGTTACTAACACAAGACGTTCCAAAGGGGAACTTAACTGAGTATATGAAACATAGTAAGGAAAGGTCAAAATGCCCCCCTTTTTTTAAACTTATGAGGATGGTAGTATGGTTGTACTCTTAACCAAAATGAGGTAGATAAAAAGCACTAGACAACTGAGGATTAGAAAGAATAAATTATAACTGACATGGCTATTAAGATGATGCAAGTGTAAGATATAAAAGTGATTCTTAAAGAGTCTATTACAAAAGTATGCCTGAAACTGGAAAAGTTTTAAGATCTGACAGTATGAGTTTATAAAGTATGTATGTAGAGGTTACACTTGTTTTATTAACTATGAAATTTTTAGGTAGGGAGTGCATGTGAGAGAGAAAGAAGACTAATGACAGATGCAAAGACAAATAAAAGCTATAAAGGAAAAAAAGGTGTTAGAAGAATTTATTGATGCTCTTAAAGGGTTAACCCTAAATCCAGAAGACTGGAAAAAGAAAGGAAATTCGAAGTGATGGGAGTTAATGAAAAGTATAAAAGTTCAATAGCATAAAGCTAGTTAGAGTTTGTCTACAATGTTGAAAATTTCACATTGAAGAAAAGATGGCAATGGATTTTACCTAACTGAATTGAAGTTTATAATATTACTAAAATATCATTAACTTAAGAAAATATTTAAATAAGGCTCTTTTCATAGAGAATAATGATAGTCTAAGTGTCTTCAAGAAGCTTTCATCACTTCATGGGAGACTTAAAAAACACATTAAGCTTCATTGCTAATGAATCAATTGAAAATAAGTGAAAGCTTTTCAACTTTTTAAAATGTCATCTTTATAGAAAATATTATTTAATTTATGCAGAATTTTAAGAGGAATCCAATAGCTTTATTTTAATGGCTTATTCATTTGTTTAGCCAACATATGTTTATTAATCACTACTTTGTGTCAGTTACTCAAGTTTATTTACTTTTCTCCTGTTTCATAGCGATAGTGAGGAGAAAGACTAGAAGAGTAAACCAATACATATACACTTCTGAGCTGTTTGTTAAGTGCTATGAAGGGAAAGGAAAATAGGAGGAATTATTTCACACTGAGATACCAAAAAAGGCCTCCTTGAAGAGATGATATTTTAAGTTCAGACTTCAAATATGACATAGAGGTTGATTTGCCCTATAAAGAAAACTATATATACTTGGCATAATTTAGACAATAATCCTATGGTACAGGCTTAAGGATCCATTAGAATTAGATTTTGCTGCACAGAAATGAAAAGTTCAAAGGCCTAAATGAGTTTCATTGCTTAAAGATGTGAACTTTTTGTCTTATACACAAAAAGTCTGAGACTGATTTGTTACCTCTTTGTCATCAGGTGCAAAGATCCTTGTCATTAAACCAAGCCATCCTGCTTGTATTGCTTTCCCTCTTCTTTTAATTTTTATTGGAATATAGTTGATTTACAGTACTGTGTTAGTTTCAGGTGTATAGCAAAGCAAGTCAATTATACATATACATATATCCACTCTTTTTTAGATTCTTTTCCCATATTGGCCATTACAGACTACTGAGTAAAGTTCCTTATGCTATACAGTAGGTTTTTATTAGTTATCTATTTTACATACAGTAGTGGAGAGTCCCATGGACGGAGGAGCCTGGTGGGCTGCAGTCCATGCGGTCGCGAAGGGTCGGACAGGACTGAGCAACTTCACTTTCACTTTTCACTTTTTTTTTTTTTTCAATGCCATTCTCCCAAATCTTCCCACTTTTCACTTTCATGCATTGGAGAAGGAAATGGCAACCCACTCCAGTGTTCTTGCCTGGAGAATCCCAGGGACGGAAGAGCCTGGTGGGCTGCTGTCTATGGGGTCGCACAGAGTCGGACATGACTGAAGTGACTTAGCAGCGCAGCAGCAGCGTATATATGTCAATCCCAATCTCCAAATTTATCTTCCGCCTTTCTCCCCTGGAAACCATAAGTTTGTTTTCTACATCTGTGACTCTGTTTCCATTTTGTAAATAAGTTCATTTGTACTATTTTTTAGATTCCACATATGAGTGATATCATATGATATTCATTTTTCTGTTTTACTTCATTCAGTATGACAGTCTCTAGGTTCATCCATGTTGCTGCAAATGACATTATTTTGTTTCTTTTATGGCTGAGTAATATTTTATTGTGTATACACACACAGACACACACACACACATACACACACACATACACACAAACACACACATATATATAAATATATACATATATACATATATACATATATATATATATATATATATATATATATAT
>NW_011494851.1:1790121-1794294 GCF_000754665.1 Bison bison bison | reverse complement strand
ACACATATATATAAATATATACATATATACATATATACATATATATATATATATATACACACACCACGTGTCTTTATCCTGTCCTTTGTTGTTATATATTTAGGTTGCTTCCGTGATTTGGCTATTGTAAATAGTACTGCAGTGAACAAATAGTGCTGCAGTAAACATTGGGATACATCTATCTTTTTGAATTATGGTTTTCTCCAAATTAATACCCAGGAGTGGCATTTCTGGATCCTATGCTAATTCTATGTTTAGTTTTTGAGGAATCTGCATACTGTTCTCCATAACGGTTGTACCAACATGTATTCCCACTAACTGTGTAGGAAGATTCCCTTCTCTCCACACCCTTTCCAGCATTAATTGTTTGTAGAATTTTTGATGATGGGTATTCTGACCCATGTGAGGTGATACTTCATTGGAGTTTTGATTTGCATTTCTCTAATAATTAGTGACGTTGAACATCTTTTCATGTGCTTTTTGACCATCTGTATGTCTTTGGAGAAATGTCAGTTTACATATTCTGCCCATTTTATGATTGAGTTTGTTTTTTTTTTTATACTGAACTTTCATTCTTAAAGAATTTCCAGTCTAATCTTCTAAGACCTCTGGATTACCAACCATCAGACCTACATTTAAGCCAGGCAGAAGGAGGAAAGGGCTGAAAGAAAAAAAAAGCATGTCTTCCAATTAAGTAAGCCCTTTTTAAAACATTTTCTTGGAATCACCACACAATTTATGCTTTCAACTATTGAATTCTCCCCACCTTGGTTCTGTGAGAAGAGCTGATATATGTGGTTTTATAGCTGGGCACACTTTACACCCAGTGTATGGATTCTGTTCCTAAAATGAAAGGAGAGAATGTTTAGGGAACAGAGAGCTGTCTGTGTTCACCATGCTACTATTCAGTTCAGTTCAGTTCAGTATCTCAGTCGTGTCCACCTCTTTGTGACCCCATGGACTGCAGCACACCAGCCTTCCCTGTCCATCCCTAACTCCCAGAGTTTACTCAAACTCATGTACATTAGGTCGGTGATGCCATTCAACCATCTCATCCTCTGTCATCCCCTTCACCTCCCTCATTCAGTCTTTCCCAGCATCAAGGTCTTTTCAAATGAGTCAGCTCTTCACGTCAGGTGGCCAAAGTATTGGAAATTCAGCTTCAGCATCAATCCTTCAAATGAATATTTAAGACTGATTTCCTTTACGATGTACTGGTTGGATCTCCTTGTTGTCCAAGGGACTCTCAGGAGTCTTCTCCAACACCACAGTTAAAAAGCATCAATTCTTCGGCACTCAGCTTTCTTTAGAGTCCAGTTCTCACATCCTTACATGACTACTGGGAAAACCATACCTTTGACTAGACGGACCTTTGTTGGCAACAAAGTAATGTCTCTGCTTTTTAATTAGCTGTCTAAGTTGGTCATAACATTTCATCCAAGGAACAAGTGTATTTTAATTTCACAGCTGCAGTAACTATCTACTACTGCATGCTACCATTATGCATTGTGATTAATACACTAAGGGCTGAGCCTTAGAGGTTTGGTTATTTATATAAAGTCAGATACTGAAGACAATCCCTGAAATTGTGATTGTCTATCAGTCTATCATCTAGAAGTTACCTTATAACCATTTCAACTTTCTATTGAGATAAGCTGTTATCCTAATATAGTCTCTCAGTTTAAGCTGAATTTCTGCCATTTATTCAGCAATTTATACATCCTTGGACTGCAAGGAGATCCAACCAGTCCATCCTAAAGGAGATCAGTCCTGGGTGTTCACTGGAAGGACTGATGTTGAAGCTGAAACTCCAGTACTTTGGCCATGTCATGTGAACAGTTGACTCATTCAAAAAGAGCCTGATTCTGGGAAGGATTGGGGGCAGGAGGAGAAGGGGACGACAGAGGATGAGATGGCTGGATGGCATCACCGACTCGATGGACATGAATTTGAGTGAACTCCGGGAGTTGGTGATGGAGAGGGAGGCCTGGCGTGCTGCGGTTCATGGGATTGTGGAGAGTCAAACACAACTGAGTGACTGAACTGAACTGAACTATACATCATATCCTGGATTTCTGTATGACCATCCACTGAAAGAATCCTTAGTTCTATGTTGACCACATTATTCCTTTGCTCACCTGTACAAACACAGTTCAGTTCAGTTCAGTTCAGTCTCTCAGTCATGTCCGCAGCACACCAGGCCTCCCTGTCCATCACCAGTTCCCGGAGTTCACTCAAACTCATGTGCATGGAGTCGGTGATGCCATCCAGCCATCTAATCCTCTGTCGTCCCCTTCTCCTCCTGCCCCCAATCCCTCCCAGAACCAGGGTCTTTTCCAGTGAGTCAACTCTTCGCATGAGGTGGCCAAGGTACTGGAGTTTCAGCTTTAGCATCAGTCCTTCCAATGAACACCCAGGACTGATCTCCTTTAGAATGGATTTGTTGGATCTCCTTGCAGTCCAAGGGACTCTCAAGAGTCTTATCCAACACCACAGTTCAAAAGCATCAATTCTTCAGTGCTCAGCTCTCTTCACGATCCAACTCTCACATCCATACATGACCACTGGAAAAACCACAGCCTTGACTAGATGGACCTTTGTTGACAAAGTAATATCTCTGTATTTTAATATGCTATCTAGAAACACAGACACAAATGCATGTGTTTGCACGTGCATAAAAAATGGCTCTGTATTTTCCACCAGTTGATTTTTAAATTTGTATTGTTTTCACAGGCCTTCATCATCATATTTAGAATCAACTCTTTCCAGTAGCAACCACTAACTGTATGATCTGTCATTCTGTTTCTTTTACCTCTTTTAAGATAGTGCTTTTTTTTTCTTTCTGTTGGTAGGCATGACACTAGTTCTAACTGCTCTATAAATTTTCTCTAACTGGCTAAATTTCCTTTTTGACCACTTCCAATTTGCCTTGATTCGTGGATGTAACATTCCAGGTTCCTATGCAACATTGCTCTTTACAGCATCGAATCTTGCTTCTATCACCAGTCCCATCCACAACTGGATGTTGTTTTTGCTTTGGCTCCATCCCTTCATTATTTCTGCAGTTATTTCTCCACTGATCTCCAGTAGCATATTGGGCACCTACCAACCTGGGGAGTTCATCCTTCAGTGTTCTATCTTTTTGCCTTTTTATACTGTTCATGGGGTTCTCAAGGCAAGAAAACTGAAGTGGTTTGCAATTCCCTTCTCCAGTGGACCACATTCTGTCAGACCTCTCGAACATGACCCGTCCATCTTGGGTGGCCCAACTCAGCATGGCTTAGTTTCATTGAATTAGATAAAGCTGTAGTCCGTGTCATCAGATTGGCTAGTTGTCTGTGATTATGGTTTCAGTCTCTCTGCCCTCTGATACCCTCTCTTGGTGCCTACCATCTTGCTTGGGTTTCTCTTACCGTGAATGTGGAGAATCTCTTCACGGCTGCTCCAGCAAAGTGCAACTGCTTCTCCTTGCCTTGAATGTGGGGGAGCTCCTTTCAGCCCCTGCCCCCGACCTCTGGCATGGGGTAGCTCCTCTCGGCCGCTGCCCCTGATCTCGGACATTGTTATACCTCCTCTCAGGGTAGTAAAGAGATGCTTAAACTTCTCCAAGCCAGGGTTCAGCAATACATGAACGATGAACTTCCAGATGTTCAAGCTGGTTTTAGAAAAGGCAGAGGAACCAGATATCAAATTGCCAACATCGTTGGATCATTGAAAAGGCAAGAGAGTTCCAGCAAAACGTCTATTTTTGCCTTATTGACTATGTCAAAGCCTTTGACTGTGTGGATCACAATAAACTGTGGAAAATTCTGAAAGAGATAGGAATACCAGACCATCTGACCTGCCTCTTGAGAAATCTGTATGCAGGTCAGGAAGCAACAGTTAGAACTGGACATGGAACTACAGACTGGTTTCAAATAGGGAAAGGAGTACGTCAAGGCTGTATATTGTCACCCTGCTTATTTAACTCATATGCAGAGTACATCATGAGAAATACTGGGCTGGAAGATGCACAAGCTGGAATCAAGATTGCCGGGAGAAATATCAATAACCTCAGATATGCAGATGACACCACCCTTATGGCAGAAAGTGAAGATGAACTAAAGACCCTCTTGATGAAACTGAAAGAGGAGAGTGAAAAAGTTGGCTTAAAGCCTCAACATTCAGAAAACT
>NW_011494851.1:1778707-1790021 GCF_000754665.1 Bison bison bison | reverse complement strand
AAAGTTGGCTTAAAGCTCAACATTCAGAAAACTAAGATCATGGCATCCAGTCCCATCACTTTATGGTAAATAGATGGGGAAACAGTGGCTGACTTTATTTCTCTGGGCTCCAAAATCACTGCAGATGGTGACTGCAGCCATGAAATTAAAAGACGCTTACTACTTGGAAGGAAAGTTATGACCAACCTAGATAGCATATTCAAAAGCAGAGACATTACTTTGTCAACAAAGGTCCATCTAGTCAAGGCTATGGTTTTTCCAGTGGTCATGTATAGATGTGAGCGTTGGACTATAAAGAAAGCTGAGTGCAGAAGAATTGATGCTTTTGAACTGTGGTGTTGGAGGAGACTCTTGAGAATCCCTTGGACTGCAAGGAGATCCAACTAGTTCATCACAAAGGAAATCAGTCCTGAATATTCATTGGAAGGTATGATGCTGAAGCTAAAACTCCAGTACTTTGAGTACCTGAATGCAAAGAACTGACTCATTTGAAAAGACCCTGATGCTGGGAAAGATTGATGGCAGAAGGAGAAGGGGATGACAGAGGATGAGATGTTTGGATGGCATCACTGACTCAATGAACATGGGTTTGAGTGGACTCCAGGAGTTGGTGATGGACAGGGAGGCCTGGTGTGCTGCGATTCATGGGGTTCAAAGAGTCGGACATGACTGAGCAACTGAACTGAACTGAACTGGCTAAATTACTCTTGGGTTTCCATCCTTGCAACAGTTTGTACTCATTACATTGATTTTATTTTAAAAAACTTTATGATAGACTTTTTCCCCCAACTAAAATGTAAGAAATATGAAACTAGAGGTATTTTGTTATGCAATTTCTGTTTCATCTGGCACCTGCCACAAAAATAGTACTTAGTTTTGTTTTAATTGTTTATATTTTAATTGCTTTCTTAATTATCTTCTTTTTATGGAAGTGTTCATCTTGAATATCAGTGTTTCTAGATTTGTATGATTGTAATGTCATTTTGAATTAGAAAAGTTTGCTTTCTAATGGTAGAGTTTAGTTAGTTAATAATACTTAACCAGAAATGTGTAAGAATGGATCACTGAGTTCCTTGGAAAAATTTTGTAATTACCATCACTATATTCATGTAACATATAGGGTTTAAACTGAGTATATTTTAGAAGAGTAGGGGTAATATATGTCCTTATCATAGTTCTAGTTTAACATGTGCCAGCACACTTGTTTAATTCAAAGGCTGGAAAATTCTTGCCTCGACAAAAATTTGTTAAGCCATATCTATTAATAAGCTATAATATACATGCATTATGTATGTATATGTGTATGAGGCATGTGTGTATGTGTATGTATGTATGTGTATGTATGCGGCATATGCACAATGAAAATTATTAATATTTCTAGTGAAAAGACCAAGTATACTTAAATGCAATATTTTCTGTTTCTCTGGTTATCTATTTGAAGAGTATGTATAACTTAATATGCTGTATCTGTATTTGTATGCAATCATTATGTAAATGCTTGTCAATTTTATGTCAGTTGACTTAAAATTGATGTCAATGTATCAATATAGTTATTATTTCATATACACCTAATTGGGAAAAGGTATGCTTTGAAAAACTATTGCAAACATTGGAGCAGTGCTTGAGTATTAGAAAGGTTGTGCATTTCTACAAGTGTGCTTATTAGCATTCTTCAAATGTTTTCATAAATATTTATTGAGCACCTATTATGTGTCCAATGTTTTTCTAGTCACTTTTATTATGTCATATTATATAGTGGTTTAATTAAAAAAAAAAACAAAACTTACATGCCTCAGGAAACTATTTTTGAAGTTGTGAGATGGTTTAATTAAAAATATTTTTTTAAACACTAAAACGTCAGAAATCACTCTTACAGTTACCTGATTACTTTCTTAGACCCATCACTTGCTTGACTGTTTATTACTGACATTGCAGCCACGAGGTTAATTGTAACTGCACAGTCACCCGGACTATCCTATATTTGAAGTAGAGTTCCTCTGCTGCGTTGGGCTCGACAGTATATTATTTCCAAGCATTAGTGCCAGGATGCTCTTTAAATCGGCTGTGGAACTGGGAAAGAAGTGATTTACGTGCTCGATTTAGTGCTTCTTTTGCTGTCTGCTTCAGGCCACTTTGCTGTGAGTAGCAGAATGTGAACAGATTAAAATTCAGATGCAACCAAAATGGAAAAAATAGTGTGAAACAAAAGGAAATGATATTAATTCATGTCCTGCATATTTGTTGACAAGGGTATAGTATGTAAATCACTGGGTGTCCTGAATTAGTTATTTCCCTCTTGAGATTTTTAAATTAAACATTAAAAGGTGGGTTTTGATGAATGGATGTCTATACAGATTAAATTTTCTACATTTTTTTTTTTTTAAGAAACCGTGGAAATCAAAGACTTTTTACTTCTTCTTAAGGATAAAAGGAAGTTAGAGGAGAGGCGACTTAACCACATTGCTTAAGAGTGCATAAAATGTACTTGAGGAGAATAATTACTCTAGGATAGTATTTTTTAACCTTAGCAAAAATTAATGCCAAAATTAAAGCACACTGTTATTTTTTTCTTTATCCAATTTGGATTAATTAGGCTAAATCTGGAGGCTGCTCATTTCTTCTGTGGTGTTTTGGCTTACAACACCTAGTTTTTTTTAGTCAATGTGCAATGCTTAACTATGTTCCCCTTTTTATAAATATATTTGCAAACATCCACAGCAAGATTATATCTCATAATGTGAGAAATGGCTTAGGTAAAACTTTTGGCCATGCCATTTACTGGTCTAATGATTTGTTTCAAGCTTACTACAGCTTAAGCTTCCACCAACATAATAAAACAGATAAGCAGATAATACTAAACACTTGAGTATTTATTTAATTTACTAAAATGTTTAAAAATAGATTCCCAGAACTTTAATCCCAGCACATCCTAGTGCTAGCAGAGTTACTACTCAAATTTTCATACCAAACCTTTGGCATTATTGATTGAAAATGTAGGTCTGATTTTGTAAAGAAATGGTTTTCTTCTTAATTGTTATTTCATAAGAAAACTGAAGCTTCACTCCTCCAGAATCTTAACCCTTTCTAAAAGTAAACACTATCTTCTAATTACGTCTTTTGTATGCATGTGTATGTTGTATGTAGTTGTCTGTGTGTGTGGGGGGGGGAAGTCTGTGGGTTTGTGGGTCTCTATATGTTTCTCCAATCCAGTATATAATTATATTTCCTTAGTTTTATGAAATGTAAGTAGCTGGAAAATATTTATGTATAATTTTACAACTACTTTCCTACCATAATAATTTTTCATGTTTGATGAATAAAGATCTAATTTATTTATTTAATTGCAGTATAGCATTTCACTATAAATTGTGTCTCCTTTTTTACTATTGCAAGGAATAGCACAATTAACATCTTAATATGTGGCTATTGGCATATTTGTGAGTGTTTCTTCAAGAGACATATATAGAGGCAAATATTGCCAAATTTCTCTTCAAAGTGTGCTTGTCCTTAGCATTATATACAAATTTTATTTTTAATCACTTGCTCAACAAGTGTCAGTAATATCAGTATTTTAAATGGTTCCAGTCTGATACCTGTGAGTTGGTAGCTAAAACATACTTTCCCATGTGCGGGTAAGAATGAACATATTTTATATTTGGTGGCAGTAGAGGTTTTTACTACTCTGAAATTCCTGTTAGTATATTTTGCAAATTTATTATCTGGATCAATTGCCTTTATCTTTTTGAAGATAAAGTATAAGATAAGCAGAAATAAAATGACAGATATCCTGCATTTTCCTAAGAAAGTTGAAGTGAGGCAGAACTTTCAGTTGATGTCATTGTGATTTACGTGATGTGATCTACAAATATGCAAGATTACAGGTTTCATTGCAAATTGATATTATAGATCACACTAATTATATTCTCCTAAATGATTTTGAACTATTACGGACATTTTTTTCTAACAAACAATGGAAATTCACTAAGACAAGAAGCACCTCACAATTAACTTGTCTTATTTTAGACTTTATAGGATGTAAGTCTCTATAAGGTGTACATCTCTAATGAAACAGGAAAAATTATTCTGAGAGCATTATCAGTTCAGTTCAGTCGCTCAGTCATGTTCGACTCTTTGCGACCCTATGGACTGCAGGACTCCAGGCCTCCCTGTCCATCACCAACTCCCGGAGTCTACACAAACTAATGTTCATCGAGTTGGTGATGCCATCCAGCCATCTCATCCTCTGTCGTCCTCTTTTCCTTTCGCCTTCAATCTTTCCCAGCATCAGGGTCTTTTCAAGTGAGTCAGTTCTTTGCATCAGGTGGCCAAAGTACTGGAGCTTCAGCTTCAGCTTCAGTTCTTCCAGTGAACACTCAGGACGGATCTCCTCTAGGATGGACTGGCTGGATCTCCTTGCAGTCCAAGAGACTCTCAAGAGTCTTCTCCAACACCACAGTTCAAAAGCATCAATTTTTTGGTGCTCAGCTTTCTTTATAGTCCAACTCTCACATCCATACATGACCACTGGAAAAACCATAGCCTTGACTAGACGGATCTTTGTTGACAAAATAATGTCTCTGCTTTTTAATATGGTATCTAGATTGTTCATAACTTTTCTTTCAAGGAGTAGGCATCTTTAAATTTCATGGCTGCATTCACCATCTGCAGTAATTTTGGAGCTCCCCAAAATAAAGTCTGTCACTGTTTCCACTGTTTTCCCATTTATTTGCCATGAAGTGATGGGATCACATGCCATGATCTTAGTTTTCTGAATGTTGAGCTTTAGGCCAACTTTTTCAATCTCCTCTTTCAGTTTCATCAAGAGGCTCTTTAGTTCTTCTTCACTTTTTGTCATGAGGGTGGTGTCATCTCCATATCTGAGGTTATTGATATTTCTCCTGGCAATCTTGATTCCAGCTTGCGCTTCATCCAGCTTGGCATTTCACATGATGTGCTCTGCATATAAGTTAAATAAGCAGGGTGACAATATACAGCCTTGACGTACTCCTTTCCCTATTTGAAACCAGACTGTAGTTCCATGTCCAGTTCTAACTGTTGCTTTCTGACCTGCATACGTATTTCTCAAGAAGCAGGTCAGGTGGTCTGGTATTCCCATCTCTTGAAGAATTTTCCACAGTTTCTTGTGATCCACACAGTCAAAGGCTTTGGCATAGTCAATAAGGCAGAAATAGATGCTTTTCTGAAACTCTCTTGCTTTTTTGATGATCCAACGGATGTTGGCAGTTTGGTCTCTGGTTCCTCTGCCTTTTCTAAAACCACCTTGAACATCTGGAAGTTTACGGCTCACATACTGTTGAAGCCTGGTTTCGAGAATTTTGAACATTACTAGCGTGTGAGATGAGTGCAATTGTGCGGTAGTTTGAGCATTCTTTGGCATTGCCTTTCTTTGGGATTGAGGGCAGGAGGCAAAGGGGATGACAGAGGATGAGATGGCTGGATGGCATCACCGACTCGACGCACATGAGTTTGGGTGAACTCCGGGAGTTAGTGATGGACAGGGAGGCCTGGCGTGCTGCAATCCATGGGGTGGTAAAGAGTCCGACACGACTGAGCGACTGAACTGAACTGAACTTCTTTGGGATTGGAATGAAAACTAACCTTTTCCATTCCTGTTATAATAGCTAGGTTGTTTCAGCACTCTTTCCCCTCTTGCCACTTAATTATAGCCAGTGCAAAGGAAAACTAAACCCTAAACTACTTGAAAGTTAATACTTTGTCCTGTTGTTTTTTGTGGTCCTGGAGCTTAGAATAGTCATGTACCTTGATCATGGGTTCCTGGTATGTCTGAGAGAGTTATAGTTCTCTCCCTTTTTATTTGTACCTTTGTTACATTCAAATTTGTCCTAGTTCTGACAGTTTATCAGATAGCAATATTTTGATAAATGAGAGAATAATACCTATCATCAATGGAATACGTAGTATATGGCACATAATTGGGCCAGATATTGGTGATTTCATAACAACAATTGAACGAGGTAGATAGCAGTAGTATATTTTTTATTATATTTTATATGAAGAAACTGAAATTCTCAGAGGATAATTTGCCCACTAAATGGCAAAATCAAGTTAAAGAAAGTATTACTCATGTCTATAACCTCAGTGCTTAAGATAGTAGTCAGCTAGCAAGAGATTTTCAAAACATCTTTGTTTGAGAGAAAGATATAGAAAAACAGATTCAGAAGAATGCTATGGCACTTGTTCAAAGCAAAGAAATAAAGAAATTTGACATGGTATAACTGATAATTCCTTCAATGGTACATTCATGGTTTATTCATGCCAAGGTTCTTCTCTTTGAGAAAACATTGAATCTGTATATTTTAGTAAGGTCGTTGTGTTTTTATTTCTTTATGTTTTTCATTTGAGGAAGTCTGTACTTTTAAATGTGAACACTTTAAGGCAGATCACTGCTCTTTAGAGTAAAGTAAATAGCTTTTCAGTGGTTCCAAAGGGTGTAGTAGGTTACTTGAATGGCTCTCAGATGTGTATCTGTACAGTTTAAGAGCAGGAGGAGACTTGTAGCAAATATATCAATAACTTCTGTAGATAGCAGAAAGAATATATGGTATAAAAATCTTCTTTCTTAAAATATGAAAAGCTATATATTAGATTCATAATAGATTTGAAATCTGTCTTTCTAAATTTTGTCATGATCATTTCATTGCCTGGGACAAAATAATCAAAAACATGTGAATGAATGGATGAGTGAAATTATATTAAATTGTTTCTCTTTCTCAGACACGGTCATAAAGGTGATTTTTAATATGTCATAGCATTACCTGCCATTCTACTTCACTAATACAGTTGTTCAAAGACATATCTAGTTAATAATCATTTAATAGATGGAAAATTGCAAAAGTAAGGTTTACAAAATCTATCGACTTCAAATACAGGTTCTTCTTAAAGCTCAGGACACATACTGTGGGACTCTATATGGAACTTAGGAGATAACATGGTATGGCAGTTTCCTTAAGGAAGGAGAAAGAAACTGACAATGCCTCATAAAAAGATATGACATTTATATGATGTCTATCATTGTGGAACAGAGTAGATCTTTGTTGGATGGATTAGATATTTTTAAACACAAAATTCAGGTGCCCTTCCTTTGCTTTGTAGGAAGAGTTAGTAGCTCTGTAATATTTACTTATGTCTACAGTATTTCAATTGCCATACGATGTGTTCTGTTTCTTGGGAAAATATTTGTGTGAGTACTTGAAAAACTTCTTTACTGATATGGAAAATTGCCAAGATTTTATTCAGAATTAAACACATTAGCATTTCTACTCCATTGATTCTAAGGGATTCTTGACCACAGTAGTAGATATAATGGTCATCTGAATTAAGTTCACCCATTCCCATTCATTATAGTTCACTGATTCCTAAGAGGTCGATGTTTATTCCTGCCATCTCCTGCTTGACCATGTCCAATTTACCTTAATTCTTGGACCTAACGTTCCAAGTTCCTATGCAGTATTGTTCTTTACAGCATCAGGTTTTACTTTCACCACCAGGCATATCTATAACTGAGCATAGTTTCTGCTATGGCCCCACAGCTTCTTTCTGGAGCTATTAGCAATTGTCCTCTGCTCTTCCCCAGTAGCGTATCAGACACCTTCTGACCTGGGAGGCTCATCTTCTGGTGTCATATCTGTTTGCCTTTTCATACTGTTTGTGGGGTTCTCATGGCAAGAAAACTGAAGCAGTGGCTCAGCTATATATGCTGAGTGTGCTATATATGCATCTGCAAATATTTAACCCTTTATCTACAGGTCATTTTCTGATACTCCATTTGGCTCATCCAAATAAAGCTCGATTGGCTTCAACCATATATACATATGTATACATATATGTGTGTATATATATACACATATACAATAAAGCTTTGATCTCCTAGGAACTTAGAGTTTGGAGAGAAAATAAGATACAGAAATAATTACAAAACTGAATGATGTGACAGGTAGGATATAAATGTACATACGACAAATAACAGAAATACCTCTCCGGTATAAAAATATAAAGTAACAATAACAGATATGTGTGTGTGTGTGTGTGTGTGTGTGTGCATGTGCCCTTGCGCAGTCATTTCTGACTCTGCAATCCCATGTACTGTAGCCTGTCAGGCTCCTCTGCCCTTGAAATTTTCCAAGCAAGAATACTGGAGTGGGTTGCCATTTCCTCCTCCAGGGGATCTTCCCAACCCAGGGATTGAACTCATTTCTCCTGCGTCTCCTGCATTGCAGGTGGATGGAGCTTCCATAGGGGAAGTATATGGTGGTTTAACATTTGAAACAATCACATCTTTGTCCATCTAGTCTTCTTTTGGTAAGACAACAAAGCACAATACAATATCTATTTTGCTCTCTATACTTTGTCTCTAACTCCTTTCTCTTTGGACAGTCACTTAAAAACATTTTATCTTTTTAAAAATTTTATTCATACCTATTTCAGATTCACTTCTCTAAATTTTCTTTGACAATAGCACTCCAATTGTGTGATAGACTTCCTGAAGTACTGTTGTTATTGTTTAGTTGTTCAGTCATGTCCGACTCATTGAGATCCCATGGACTGCAGCACTTCAGGCATCCCTGTCCTTCACTATCTCCCAGAGTTTGCTCAAACTCATGTCAATTGAGTTGGGGATGCCATCTAACCATAGTCCCCTTTATCACCTGCCTTCAATCTTTCCCAGCATCAGGGTTTTTACTAATGAATCAGCTGTATGTATCAGGCGACCAAAATGTTGGAGCTTCAGCTTCAGCATCAGTCCTTCCAGTGAATATTCAGGACTGATTTCCTTTAGGATGGACTTCTTGTATCTCCTTGTAGTTCAAGGGACTCTCAAGAGTCTTCTCCAACACCACAGTTCAAATGCATCATTTCTTCAGAACTTAGCCTTCTTTATGGTCCAACTCTCACATCCACACATGACTAATGGAAAAAACATAGCTTTGACTATACAGATCTTTGTTGGCATTATAATGTCTTTGCTTTTTAATTTGCTGTCTATGTTTGTCAAAGCTTTTCTTCCAAGGAGAAAGCGTCTTTTAATTTCATGGCTGCAGTCACCATCTGCAGTGATTTTGGAGCCCAGAAAAATAAAGTTTGTCACTGTTTCCATTGTTTCCCCGTCTATTTGCCATGAAGTGATGGGACCAGATACCATGATCTTAGTTTTTTGAATCTTGAGTTTTAAGCCAACTTTTTCACTCTCCTCTTTCACTTTCACCAAGAGGCTCTTTAGTTCTTCACTTTCTATCATAAGGGTGGTGTCATCTGCATATCTGAGGTTATTGATTTTTCTCCATGCACTCTTGATTCTAGCTTGTGCTTCATCCAGCTTGGCATTTCACATGATACATTCTGCATTTAAGTTTAATAAGCAGAGTGACAGTATACAGCCTTGATGTACTCCTTTCCCAATTTTGAAGCAGTCTGCTATTCCATATCCAGTTCTAACTGTTGTTTCTTGACCTGCATACAGGTTTCTTAGGAGGCAGGTAAGGTGGTCTGGTATTCCCATCTCTTTAGGAATTTTCCATACTTTGTTGTGCTGCAAATAATATAATCAGTCTGATTTCAGTATTGACCACCTGGTGATGTCCACATACAGTGTCGTCTCTTGTGTTGTTGGAAGAGTGTGTTTGCTATGACCAGTGTGTTCTCTTGGCATAATTCTATCAGCCTTTGCCCTGCTTCATTTTGTACTCCAAGGCCATGCTTGCCTGTTACTCCAGGTATCTCTTAACTTCCAACTTTTGCGTTCCAGTTCCCTGTGATGAAAAGGGCATTTTTTTTTTCTCTTGGTGTTAGTTCTAGAAGATCTTGTAGGTCTTAATATTCAGCTGAATGTTCAAATTCAGATCTTCATCACTAGTGGTTGCAGCATAGTGCTTACCCATCAAAAGTATAATGAAAGAAAAAATACAGTAAAAGCAATGTAGACTGCGGTAAAATATTTTATGTATTTACAGTTGTACTTGGAAGGGGAGACCAAGTTGTTTTCCTAGTCAATCATTTTGAATTATATCTAGGCATTTCATAGTTCAATATTTGCTCTGAAGTTTTCTAATATTTTTGTGGTAATGGCTTAAACACCTTCAACTATTATGATATAGAATCAAAACATCCACCATTTCTCCCCTTCTTTGTTGTAGGTTAAAGAAAAGACAACTTTGAACTTGAAAACTTGCCTCTAGGTATCCTGTGTATTAACCCTTTTACTCAGTAGCTTTCTTTTTCTCAGGAGGAGGTAGACACGACTAAAAAAAATCAAGAGGAATCTGAAAATTCATCAAAGTTATTTGGAACATCTTTTTTTTTTTTTTTTTTAATCTCTGTAAAGCCTCAGTTCCACATTAGTAGCTTCTGGTCTTTGATATCCAAACTATTTCATAAAGGAAAATATTGTACAGCATCAGATTTGTAAGCTCAACTTAAAACTGTTTTACTGTTTGTTTTTCATTTGGTTATAAAGTATGGTTTTTATCATACAGCAGAACAACTTTGTTTCTGTTAAAACACATTTTTTATCCAGATAGGTGGACATCCTGCCACATACTGTTTACAAAGGATGACAAAGAACTGTAGGAAAATTATCCAGTCTTCTCCATTACAAAAGCAAAGGGAAATGAAATATCAGACCAAGTGAAAACGCATTCCTTATCTCTGTTTTCATACTTTGTTCCTTTAAAGCTCAAGCTCCAGGTCACTGTGACAATGTATGATATCAGTTTATTTTACATGAAGAACCAGGGGACAGACAAAAAAATATTCAGTAGTCATTTTATGCTTTTTATTACTTTTGTGGGCTCCTATATATACTATCAATAACCTCAGATATGCAGATGACACCACCTTTATGGCAGAAAGTGAAGAGGAACTCAAAAGCCTCTTGATGAAAGTGAAAGTGGAGAGTGAAAAAGTTGGCTTAAAGCTCAACATTCAGAAAACGAAGATCATGGCATCCGGTCCCATCACTTCATGGGAAATAGATGGGGAAACAGTGGAACAGTGTCATACTTTATTTTTCTGGGCTCCAAAATCACTGCAGATGGTGACTGCAGTCATGAAATTAAAAGACGCTTACTCCTTGGAAGGAAAGTTATGACCAACCTAGATAGCTTATTGAAAAGCAGAGACATCACTTTGCCAACAAAGGTCCGTCTAGTCAAGGCTGTGGTTTTTCCTGTGGTCATGTATGGATGTGAATGTTGGACTGTGAAGAAAGCTGAGTGCTGAAGAATTGATGCTTTTGAACTGTGGTGTTGGAGAAGACTCTTGAGAGTCCCTTGGACTG
>NW_011494851.1:1767692-1778607 GCF_000754665.1 Bison bison bison | reverse complement strand
GACTGCAGTCATGAAATTAAAAGACGCTTACTCCTTGGAAGGAAAGTTATGACCAACCTAGATAGCATATTCAAAAGCAGAGACATTACTTTGCCAACAAAGGTTCGTCTAGTCAAGGCTATGGTTTTTCCTATGGTCATGTATGGATGTGAGAGTTGGACTGTGAAGAAGGCTGAGTGCTGAACAATTGATGCTTTTGCAGTTTTTTTTTTTTAATTTTATTTTATTTTTAAACTTTACATAATTGTATTAGTTTTGCCAAATATCAAAATGAATCCACCACAGGTATACATGTGTTCCCCATCCTGAACCCTCTTCCCTCCTCCCTCCCCATACCATCCCTCTGGGTCGTCCCAGTGCACTAGCCCCAAGCATCCAGTATCTTGCATCGAACCTGGACTGGCATCTCGTTTCATACATGATATTTTACATATTTCAATGCCATTCTCCCAAATCTTCCCACCCTCTCCCTCTCCCACAAAGTCCATAAGACTGTTCTATACATCAGTGTCTCTTTTGCTGTCTCATACACACGGTTATTGTTATCATCTTTCTAAATTCCATATATATGTATTAGTATACTGTATTGGTGTTTTCCTTCTGGCTTACTTCACTCTGTATAATAGGCTCCAGTTTCGTCCACCTCATTAGAACTGATTTAAATTGATGTTTTTGAACTGTAGTGTTGGAGAAGACTCTTGAGAGTCCCTTGGACTGCAAGGAGATCCAACCAGTCCATTCTGAAGGAGATCAGCCCTAGGATTTCTTTGGAAGGAATGATGCTGAAGCTGAAACTCCAGTACTTTGGCCAAATCATGTGAAGAGTTGACTCATTGGAAAAGACTCTGATGCTGGGAGGGACTGGGGGCAGGAGGAGAAGGGGACGACAGAGGATGAGATGGCTGGATGGCATCACTGACTCGATGGACGTGAGTCTGAGTGAGCTCCGGGAGTTGGTGATGGACAGGGAGGCCTGGCGTGCTGCGATTCATGGGGTTGCAAAGAGTCGGACACGACTGAGCGACTGATCTGATCTGATATAATATAATTTCTGCTACATTATGTTGTTTGTTGTTTTATTTGTTATTAGTCACTCAGCCATGTCCGATTCTTTGTGACCCCACAAATTTTAGCCCGACAGTCTGCTCTGTCCATAGGGATTCTCAGGAAAGAATACTGGAGTGGGTTGCCATGTCCTCCTCCAGGGGATTTTCCCAACCCAGGGATCAAACCCAGGTCTCCCCCATTGCAGGCAAATTCTTTACTGTCTGAATCACCATCATGTTATAATAAATATTATACTACATACTATGTCATGTATTGTATTAAATATGCTTCAATTATATATTTTGTGTTAGTGTAACTACTGATACTCTTTGATTAAATATTAAGAATAGAGAAGACAGAGTATGAAAAAAATTAAATCCACTAACTGATCCTAAATTAGCAGCCACCTGATAATACTTTTCTTTTATATCCTTTGCCTTTTTCTCTTAATCATGCTTTTTTTAGACTCCCTTAATATACTCTGAATTCCCAGGGTATCACTTATAGTAAGTGATTTAAAATAAAGTGTGGGATGTGTGAGACCACCTTATTCATACTGTTGTATAATTTATATCAAATCATTTCAATTGCAGTGAATTATGAGAATAAAAAATTGAAATGAAGATTTAAAGAAGGACCTATTGCACAGTGTAAGGAAAGCGTTGTTGATAGAGGACAGTGGTGTGATATGAACAGCCAGATGTCAGTCATGAAATAAGTAGGGCCTCTGCTATTTCCCTTACACTAACTCAAATTCTTACATTTACATGAAGGAAGCACAGAGGCTTCTGTAATGTAAATATTGGATGAGCTGGATGATACGTTAAGTCTGTTCCCTATGAACCACAGAGCTCTCAGGTCATATGTTATTAAAGTCTCCATACTCTGGAAAACTAATTTTGATGGCAGAGATGATTTGGAGAATGGTCAAGATTGCTCTTTTAATTATATTTAAATACAGAGAAGTCTTTTGCTTACCAGTATGAAAGATAGATGAAAATGATGAGGAAAGTAACATGGGTGTTGACTTTGAATAAGTCAAGTGCAATTATTGAAAATATATCTGTTTACATAGTTCAAATACAATTATCAATTACTCAGAAAAGCCCAGCAGACTGGGTGGAAAAGCAGAAAATTCTTGTCCTGCAATATTCTTAAAAAATTGGGTCAAAAAAGAACCAGACCTTATTTGGAAGATACAGAAAACATTAGGGGGAGTGCTGGGACAGAGTTCAGATTTTTCAACATCCCTAGCAAATATAAATCAGTTAGTGAGGTCTTAGACCTTTTTCTGTTGGTTTGAATTCCAAAGATGGGTGTTGTGAAAGTTATAGCTACTTGTTAAATAAAAAGAATTTTCACATGAAATTTAAAATGAAGGGAAAAATTAAGTTACATAATGATTTCAGAATCAGAGCTTCACAACAAGCTCTGGTAGCTCTAAATTTAACAAATTCAGACAGTGGGCTAAGAGCTGCTGCTGAACTTGCTGAAGGCTACAAGTACTTTATAACATGTTTATGGCAGGGAATAGGAAATGAATTCGTCAGGGTGGAATGGTAGCTGGATACACATAGAAGAGGAAGTGAAGTATTTACTTTTGCTTCCCTTTTGGGCAAACCTGAGGAACACTGACTCAAATGATTAGCACCAGAACAGTTTAGGTTTGCCTTTTCTGTGAGACTTACTTCACAAACTCAGCTTTCTTTAATTTGGTTAGAAACTTAGATTAAAAAATAAATAAATGTAAATGTTGGAAGAAAATGTAGTAGGTTCTAGGTTATGAAACAAAAACTTAAACATTTCAAGTTTCACCTTTTGCTTTTACTCTCAAAGATAACATGATAACTATAATCAGTTTGGTTCAGTTGAGTCACTCAGTTTTGTCCGACTCTTTGTTACCCCATGAATCACAGCACACCAGACCTCCCTGTCCATCACCAGCTCCCGGAGTTTACCCAAACTCATGTCCATCTGGTCAGTGTTGCCATCTAGCCATCTCATCCTCTGTCCTCCCCTTCCCCTCCTGCCCCCTATCCCTCCCAGCATCAGAGTCTTTTCCAATGAGTCAGCCCTTCGCATAAGGTGGCCAAAGTATTAGGGTTTCAGCTTCAGCATCAGTCCTTCCAATGAACAGCCAGGACTGGTCTCCTTTAGACTGGGCTAGTTGGATCTCCTTGCAATCCAAGAGACTCTCAAGAGTCTTCTCCAACATCACAGTTCAAAATCATCAGTTCCTCAGTGCTCAGCTCTCTTCACAGTCCAACTCTCACATCCATACATGACCACTGGAAAAACCACAGCCTTGAGTAGACAGACCTTTGTTGGCAAAGTAATGTCTCTGCTTTTTAATATGCTGTCTAGGTTGGTCATAGCTTTCCTTCCAAGCAGTAAGCATCTTTTAATTTCATGGCTGCAATCACCATCTGCAATGATTTTGGAGCTCCCAAAAATAAAGTCTGACACTGTTTCCCTGTCTATTTCCCATGATAAATATAATGTATAACCCTAAATTGTGTGATTGAAATTTTCTAAGAGAGTAGAACTTAAATGTGCTTGCCAAAAATAAATTTTTAAAGGTATGCATGGGAGATTTTGTGAGAGTTACTGTAAAAAATAAAATTTACTATAGGAAGAATGATCTGGAAATCCCAGTGTAGAGCAATGCCACATTTAGAAGACCAGTGGTAGGAGGGCATGTGAGATAACTGTTACCCCTGGACAGTTACTGTCTTCAGGGGCAACGGTGCACTTTGCTAGAGCTAAAAGCTAAAGGAACTATGAAAAGAGATTGAGGATACAGGAGATTTTGCTGATAATTTAAGGTAGTCTAAGAATCACAATAGTAGGTTTTCAGATGTTCCAGAAGTGAGGGAGATGTGATCTATAAAAGGCAGGATGTACATAGTTACAGAGAGAAGACAATTCATGAGGTAAGAGATAAAATGGTAGGTGAAGTGTGATAATATATAAGACAAGACTTAGCATGTAGTAGGCACTCAATGAAGGCAATGGCATCACACTCCAGTACTCTTGCCTGGAAAATCCCATGGATGGAGGAGACTGGTAGGCTGCAGTCCATGGGGTGCCTAAGAGTCGGACAGGACTGAGCGACTTCCCTTTCCCTTTTCACTTTCATGCATTGGAGAAGGAAATGGCAACCCAGTCCAGTGTTCTTGCCTGGAGAATCCCAGGGACTGGTGAGCCTGGTGGGCTGCTGTCTATGGGGTCACACAGAGTCGGACACAACTGAAGTGACTTAGCAGCAGCAGCAGCAGCAGGCACTATAGGGGTTTCACAGGTGGCCCTAGTGATAAAAAACCTGCCAACCAATGCAGGAGACAGAAGAGACATGGGTTTGATCCCTGAGTCAGGAAGATCCCCTGGAAGAAAGCATGGCAACCCACTCCAGTATTCTTGCCTGGAAAATTTAACGGACAGAGGAGCCTGGCAGGCTACAGTCCATGGGGCCGTAAAGAATGGGACATGATTAAGCAACTGAGCACACACACACACCCCAAGCAACTGAGCGCATGTGTACACACACACACACACACATACTCAATAAGTGTCATTTTAACTTTATTATATGGATAAGAATAAAAAGTGGTTCCTCACTGAAATTTTTTATTCTCATGACAAACTCATAATACATATTAACATGACAAACATTAACATAACTAGACAAAAAGTAATTATTGATATACCTTTCCAAATTTTTTGAATGGTGTAACAGTTGATTCAGTCAATGCTCTATTTCTAGGCATAGTTTTAAATATCTTAAAGAAAACATACAAAATATGTGACATATTCAAAAGTGCTCAGAAATCTTCATGTGAAGTACTCATCCAAAATATATGATTTGTCAAAACTGGGAATGATTCAATTTAAACTCTAGTTTATATACCTAATATTAATGGGGAAGAGTTTATAAAAAACAGAGACTTACCTACTACTTGTGTGCTTAAATAAATGAAAATCTATCAAGAATATTTAGTTTCTCCTTAAGAATAACACTTGTAATTTCTTTTTGCTCCAGACGAGAGCCCTAAAATGTGGGTAGAGCAAACACACATGACATAAATCATCAAAATAAGTTCTCCCAAATGTCATGTTTCTTAACCACAAATTGCTGTAATTGTTTAAACCACATCATAATTTGAGAATTCCTCTTTCTGTACAGGCTCAGTGCCAAATTTGCATGGCAAGCTTGGTCACAGGACTGAAGACTCAGTTCTATTAAACTTGCACATCTGCCTTTTGAAAAGTCAGGATTTATTCCCACCAGGTTTCACCAGCAGATTGATTTTTAAGTTTTTCATGCAGGACAGATTTTGAAAAAAAGGTATTCATTTATTTTTCATACTTATGATATGTTGGTGTTTAAGTGATTAATTGTAAGATCTGTATAAAACACTACAGTCTTCATATTTAAAATGTTTTCTAAAAGTTTATTTAATTAACATAGTTCAAAACATTTATTTCTTATACTTATTTTCTTGACATTTATTTCTCTGTATGTTTACCTATTCTGGAGAAGGCAGTGGCATCCCACTCCAGTACTCTTGCCTGGAAAATCTCATGGATGGAGGAGCCTGGTAGGCTGCAGTCTATGGGGTCGCTAGGAGTCGGATACGACTGAGCGACTTCACTTTCACTTTTCACTTTCATGCATTGGAGAAGGAAATGGCAACCCACTCCAGTGTTCTTGCCTGGAGAATCCCAGGGACTGGGGAGCCTGGTGGGCTGCCGTCTATGGGGTTGCACAGAGTCGGACACGACTGAAGCGACTTAGCAGCAGCAGCAGTGTTAATGGTGAATTTAGTTCATTTTTTAGTACATTTAGTATATTTGTAGTAAGAAAAAACCCAAGACAACACAAGAGAAGACTACACATGGACATCACCAGATGCTCAATACCAAAAATCAGATTGATTATCTTCTTGGCAGCCAAAGATGGAGACGATCTATACAGTCAGCAAAAACAAGACTGGGAGCTATGAATCGGATCATGAACTGCTTATTGCAAAATTCAGACTTAAATGGAAGAAAGTAGGGAAAACCACTAGACCAGGTATGAGTGAATTAAATCAAATCTGTTACTGTTATACAGTGGAAGTGAGAAATAGGTTTAAGGGATTAGATCTGGTATCCAGAGTGCCTGTAGAACTATGAACGGAGGTTCGTAACAATGTACAGGAGGCAGTGATCAAGACCATCCCCAAGGGAAAAAAAAAATGCAAAAGGTGAAAGTGTTGTCTGAAGAGGCCTTACAAATAGCTGTGAAAAGAAGAGAAGCTAAAGGCAAAGGAGAAGGAAAGATATATCTATTTGAATGCAGAGTTCCAAAGAATAGAAAGGAAAGATAAGAACCCTGTATGCGAGACAGAAAAAGAGACACAGATGTATAGAACAGTCTTTTGGACTCTGTGGGAGAGGGAGAGGGTGGGATGATTTGGAAGAATCACATTGAAACATGTATAATATCATATATGAAACGAATCGCCAGTCCAGGTTCAATGCATGATACTGGTTGCTTGGGGCTGGTGCACTGGGACGACCCAGAGGGATGGTACATGAAGGGAGGAGTGAGGGGGTTTCAGGATGGGGAACACGTGTATACCTGTGGCAGATTCATGTTGATGTATGGCAAAACCAATACAATATTGTAAAGTAATTAGCCTCCAGCTAAAATAAATAAATTTATATTAAAATAAAGAAAGCCTTCCTAGTGATCAATGCAAAGAAACAAAGGAAAACAATAAAATGAGAAAGGCTAGATATCTCTTCAAGAAAATCAGAGATACTAAGGGAATATTTCATGCAAAGATGGGCTCAATAAAGGACAGACATGGTATGGACCAAACAGAAGCAGAAGATATTAAGAAGAGGTGGCAAGAATACACAGAAGAACTATACAAAAAAGATCTTCATGACCCAGATAACCATGGTGGTGTGATCACTCACCTAGAGCCAGACATCCTGGAATGTTAAGTCAAGTGGGCCTTAGGAAGCATCACTACGAAAAAGCTAGTGGAGGTGATGGAGTTCCAGTTGAGCTATTTCAAATCCTGAAAGATGATGCTATTAAAGTGCTGAAATCAATAGGCCAGCAAACCTGGAAAACTTAATAGTGGCCACAGGACTGGAAAAGGTCAGTTTTCATTCCAATCCTAAAGAAAGACAATGCAAAAGAATGTTCAAACTACCACACAATTGCACTCATCTCACATACTAGCAAAGTAATGCCCCAAATTGTCCAAGCCAGGCTTCAACAGTACATGAACTGTGAACTTCCAGATGTACAAGCTGGATTTTGAAAAGGCAGGGGAAGCAGAGATCAAATTGCCAACATCTGTTGGGTCATCAAAAAAATAAGATAATTCCAGGAATACATCTATTTGTTGACTTTATTGACTATGCCAAAGTCTTTGACTGTGTGAATCACAACAAAGTGTGGAAAATTCTTCAAGACATAGGAATACCAGACCACTTTACCTTCCTCCTGAGAAATCTGAATGCAGGTCAAAAAGCAACAGTTACAGACTAGTCCCAAATTGGGAAATGAGTACGTCATGGCTGTATATTGTCACCCTGCTTTTTTAACTTATATGCAGAGTACATCATGTGAAATTCTGGGCTGGATGAAGCACATGCTGGAATCAAGATTGCCAGAAGAAATATCAATAATCTCAGCTATGCAGATGACACCACCCTTATGGCAGAAAGTGAAGAACCAAAGAGCCTCTTGATGAAAGTGAAAGAGGAAAGTGAAAATGTTGGCTTAAAATTCAATATTCAAAAAACTAAGATCATGACATCCAGTCTCATCACTTCATGGCAAATAGATGGGAAACAATGGAAACAGTAACAAAATTTATTTGCTTGGGCTTTCAAATCACTGCAGATGGTGATTGCAGCCATGAAATTAAAAGACATTTGCTGCTTGGAAGAAAAGCTTTGACAAACTCAAACAGCATATTAAAAAGCAGAGACATTACTTTGCTAACAAAGGTCCATCCTACTCAAAGCTAGGGTTTTTCCAATAGTCATGAATAGATGTGGACTCTATAAATAAAGCTGAGCCCCAAAGAATTGACGGTTTTGAACTGTGCTGTTAGAGAAGACTCTTGAGAGTCCCTTGAACTGCAAGGAGATCCAACCAGTCCATCCTAAAGGAAATCAGTCGTGAATATTCATTGGAAGGATTGTTGCTGAAGCTGAAAATCCAATATTTTGGCTACCTGATGTGAAGAACTGATTCATTTGAAAAGACCCTGATGGTGGGAAAGACTGAAAGCAGGAGGGGAAGGGAATGACAGAGGATGAGATGGTTGGATGTTATTACCAACTCAGTGAACATGAATTTGAGTAAGCTCCAGGAGTGCTGGGAAGCCTGGCGTGCTGCAGTCCATGGGGTTGCAAAGAGTCATACACAACAGAGGGACTTAACTGAACTGAGTAAGAAGCTCTAAGTATCATGGTATAATGAGTATTTTTGAAAAGATGATTTTGAATTTTTCCCTGTTGATTTTTAGCATCATTTTTTATAAAAATGCCATAATGAGCTGGAAATAATTTATGTTTTACAGAGGAAAAAGTGAAAATGCTCCCCTAGACAATGTATTACTTAATTTTGACTGTCTTTGAATTAAAAAAAAAAAAAATGGAAGGTACAAAACTAGATGGCACTTTGTTCAACCAAGTATGGATTTTCCTTCAGAAACCAAAAGGAGCGGTGGAGAGGGAAAGTGAGGCTGAGTTTCTTCTTTGGAAAAAAGGCTGACAAGAGCCGGAACTTTTCAAGAATAAAAATCCAGAAATCCTTCAAGGATAAGGATAGTAGTAGTTTGGGGAACAAAGTTTTCAATGAACATAATGGGGTGTGAATCTCAGCTTTGTTCTTGGTTATGTTTCAGGGGTACAGTTTACTTTTAAGTGTAAAATGGGGATGATATTATTTATTTACCTTGAATTCCTTGGGAGTTTTAACTGAAGAAATGAAGTTAAAATACATCTTAGTAAATTGCCCAGAACTTTGATGTCATACTGATTAGTAAATAAAAAGCTAAAAGCTATGCTTTGAGTGTCTTGGCAGTATCTTTGTATCCTAAGCACCCAGCCAAAGACAATCAACACCATCCAGAATTTTGTGTATTGGATGCTAAGTGTAGAGGATCATCTTCTTTTTTTCTTCATGCACACTTTTCCCAGTAGAGATTATATTCAGTCCTGTGGTCTTAAATACTCTTAAATTCAGCCCAGACTTATCTTTCAAACTCTAGATCCATCTATATGGCTGTATGGTTGATATCTCTGCTAGAATGTCTCATCCTTCTCAAGTGTAATATGTCCCAAACTGAATTTCCCATATTCCCCTGAAAACCCTCAGCATCTGCAAACTGCTCTATATCAGATGAGAGCAATTTCACCTTTCTAGTCCCTCAAATCATGCTTTACTCCTTTCTTTATCCTATTTCCCATATCCAGTTAGTAAGAAAATGCTGTTTTCTCTACTTTCAGTTATATGCAGCATCCAGTGGTTTCACACCACTTCCACGGCCACCCTGGACCAAACCAACATCATCCTTCTGGTTGACTGTAGTAATAGCCTCTTAACTCTTGCTTCCTGTCTTATTCATCCTAAGTGTTGTACTGTGTCATTTCTCTGAGTAAAAGGGGAAGTTTTTACAATAACCTTCAAAGCCCTTTGTTCCCACCATCCATTTGACCGCAACGCCTAATACACTTACTTTTACTAACTCTGTCCCAGCTACTCCTCCTCTTATAAGGCCACTAATTCCATCATGAGGGCCTCATCCTCATGATCTCATCTACTTAGTTACCTTCCACAGGCCCCAGCTCCTAATTCCTTCACATTGGAAGTTGGGGCATTAGCATATGAATTTTGAGGACACAAAAAATACTTAGTTCATAACAAATGCTGCCATTTCAATATCAGTTTTGTATGTTTTATGCTGAAAAATATGTCAATGTGTAATATGTTCATGATATTAAAAAAATGGAAAGAAAGAAAGAAGGAAAGTAAGAGAAGCAACACAAAATGTGAGGTTCCACAACACACTGCACATGCTTTCCTCAGCCTCTATCACCTGTAACTTTTAGGTTAGTCATTAATAATATTCAAATTGTAGTTTCTTAGAAGAAAGTATTTCCCTAAAATTGTAATATCATTCTACAAAAATTGTAGTAAAATTAATATACCCTACATCTCTAGAAGCTCACAAAGACAAAGGTTATCTAGCTACTGAGATGTTTTTGTTGTTTCAAGGAAGGAAAAATTATCATGGGTCCAATTTTAGCCTTATAAATGTTTATTCCTAAATGTATTAAAAAAGATAAACCTTACAATTGCTGGCAGTTCCTTAAGTTTGAAATTCTAATGAAGTGAACATTTTGAATTTGTTTAGCTCAAGTTGAAACTATTTTCAGATTTGCCTATAGTGTGATGAACAGCTAAGTCTAAGGTGAATGATATTAGTCAAGACATCTGTAGGGTATTCAAGACAGAATCAAGTGGAAGAGGTCTAACACCATCACTATCATGAAACAAGTAGTGAATAAGGTCTTGCTAATAGCAGTATGACTTTATTTTTCTGGGCTCCAAAATCACTACAGATGGTGACTGCAGCCATGAAATTAAAAGACACTTACTCCTTGGAAGGAAAGTTATGACCAACCTAGATAGCACATTCAAAAGCAGAGACATTACTTTGCCAACAAAGGTCCAACTAGTCAAGGCTATGGTTTTTCCTGTGGTCCTGTATGGATGTGGGAGTTGGACTGTGAAGAAGGCTGAGTGCCGAAGAATTGATGCTTTTGAACTGTGGTGTTGGAGAAGACTCTT
>NW_011494851.1:1766582-1767592 GCF_000754665.1 Bison bison bison | reverse complement strand
ACTCTTGAGAGTCCCTTGGA
Organism: Bison bison bison; assembly: GCF_000754665.1. Taxonomy (NCBI): domain Eukaryota; kingdom Metazoa; phylum Chordata; class Mammalia; order Artiodactyla; family Bovidae; genus Bison; species Bison bison. The sequence goes on along the minus strand of NW_011494851.1, from coordinate 1,767,572 downwards.
CTGCAAGGAGATCCAACCAGTCCATTCTGAAGGAGATCAGCCCTGGGATTTCTTTGGAAGGAATGATGCTAAAGCTGAAACTCCAGGACTTTGGCCACCTCATGCGAAGAGTTGACTCATTGGAAAAGACTCTGATGCTGGGAGGGATTGGGGGCAGGAGGAGAAGGGGACGACAGAGGATGAGATGGCTGGATGGCATCACTGACTCAATGGATGTGAGTCTGAGTGAACTCCGGGAGTTGGTGATGGACAGGGAGGCCTGGCGTGCTGCGATTCATGGGGTCACAAAGAGTCGGACACGACTGAGCGACTGATCTGATCTGATCTGATCTAATAGCAGTATGGGTTACCCGAGATTGCATGGAATACACTTGACATGTCCTCCACAATTCTGAACCTTTGAGAATGGTTAATTAAGTCTATAGTGACTATTATCTAGGAACAAGAAACATGGTGCCTCAAGGCCTGCTCTCACCAGAATCATGGTGAGAAAGCTTAGCTGTGTTACCAGACACACCCATGCTGAACTTCCAGATTCTTTCTTTCTGGCTGCTTGTAAGAACTTAGGCACCTTGTACGTATAAAATGGAATTATTAATAGCACTTACTTCATAGTATTATTGTCCCAATTAAATTATCTGGATCTGTGTAGAGTTCCACTCACTGACTGGCACTAGTGGGCATGCGGAATATGTAAGTTTGTTTTATTAGTATGGCTACTGTAACTATTCTTTCTATGTCATATAAAAGAGAGTGTTTTGTGAGATGGTGGCAGGATGGTAATCATAAAGTGACAGTGGAGAAGAATATGCTTTAAAACATAATCTAATTTGGATTAAGATTGTAATCTAAAAGTCTAAATTTCCATATTACAAAATAAAGAACTTTCTCTGTCATCATCTTGAGATCAGCCATTTAGTTATTGTCTTTAAGGCTTACTTTTTCTTCATGCTCTGGCTTCTGAAAAAAAAAAAAAAAAAGCTAAGACCC
>NW_011494851.1:1703260-1765736 GCF_000754665.1 Bison bison bison | reverse complement strand
AGTTCAGTCACTCAGTTGTGTCTGACTCTTTGTGACCCCATGAACTGCAGCACGCCAGGCCTCCCTGTCCATCACCAGCTCCCAGAGTTCACTCAGACTCACATCCATCGAGTCAGTGATGCCATCCAGCCATCTCATCCTCTGTCGTCCCCTTCTCCTCCTGTCCCCAATCCCTCCCAGCATCAGAGGCTTTTCTGATGAGTCCACTCTTTGCATAAGGTGGCCAAAGTATTGGAGTTTCAGCTTTAGCATCATTTCTTCCAAAGAAATCCCAGGGCTGATCTCCTTCAGAATGGACTGGTTAGATCTCCTTGCAGTCCAAGGGACTGTCAAGAGTGTCTCCAACACCACAGTTCAAAAGCATCAATTCTTCGGTGCTCAGCCTTCTTCACAGTCCAACTCTCACATCCATACATGACCACAGGAAAAACCATAGCCTTGACTAGACGAACCTTTGTTGGCAAAGTAATGTCTCTGCTTTTGAATATGCTGTCTAGGTTGGTCATAACTTTCCTTCCAAGGAGTAAGCATCTTTTAATTTCATGATTGCAGTCACCAACTGCAGTGGTTTTGGATCCCCAAAAAATAAAGTCTGACACTGTTTCCACTGTTTGCCCATCTATTTCCCATGAAGTGATGGGATCAGATGCCATGATCTTCATTTTCTGAATGTTGAGCTTTAAGCCAACTTTTTCACTCTCCACTTTCGCTTTTATCAAAAGGCTTTTTAGTTCCTCTTCACTTTCTGCCATTACACAGGTGTTATTATTTTTTGAGTTAGTTGACTGAGATGTAATGCCCAGTGGTACAAGGCAAAGCATTCATAACGAAAAGCATTGTTTTTATCTTAGCTGTCTAGGTAAAGATCCTGGGCCAGAGCTTTCATATACTTTCAAAATAAATACTGTATTGTAGTCTGTTCATTTTAACAACATAAATACTACTTTTTAACTTAAAGAAGTATTAACTTCTTTAATACTCTTTTTAATCCCTGATTAAAATCTAATATCTGATTAAAATTTTACATTAATTTTATCCAATTTTTAATTAAGTGGAAAATATATAACCAAATATCAAATATTTTGCACATTTACACTCTCATACATATCCTACCACACTGTTACTGAAGCATACTATTTGGGAGAACAAAATGATCAACATCTTATCCATTGAAATTATAGAGATACCAAAATGTCCAGTGGATTAGTAATTAAAATACAACCTTATCTATAGCAATTTTTTATTGGAGAGGAATACAGTTAATCAAAAATTCAAGGGAAATTATAATCTTTGCTTTGAAAGATACCATGGGTTCTGTTATTTTCAATAAATGTCCATCCTTATATAGACAGGTTATAAAAGTCTTTAAAGAGTTGCTGAGGTTCTATAGCTTTTATTTTAGTGGAGATTCAGTTAGTTAAATGCAAACGGTCAGTTTGCTATTTACAGCTCTACACAGTTTAGGGGTCATGTGTCTTGCCATTTCAAACTCCCAGAGGGTTCATCGGTTTGTTACTATATCTCAAGCATGTCAATGTTGCCAAAATGGAGAGAGATATTGTCATATCACTGCATAATGTCTTTTCATGAATAATCCACAGGACTCTTGGTATTTAAACTTGTGAAACTGAAATTAGTTTAGAATAACAGTTTAATCTTAGAAAACCATATCCTGATTAAGGGATAATTTTAATTAAGTAATAATTTAATCAGCATAATTTACTTGAGGATTAAAAATATTCCATCCCAGTTTATTTAGTGTATAGATTTTATCGCTACATACTTCTTCAGTATATTTCAAATTGTAAATATTTTAATGTTGCTAGCTATTAGTTATGAAGTATATAAGTTCTAAAATTAGAAATAAAATAGGACGTGTTATTGGTACCTAATACATTTTTTACTAAATTTGAAGATACTCTGTTCTATTGTGACCTTTAGAGGAGATGCCTTACCCTAGACTATGAGAGGAAGTTAAGGTCAGTATTAGTATTGATCACTGACCCTACATGACATGGTACTTCTATAAATGAATAGATTAGGAAACAAATAAATCTGAAAGTAATACAATCCTAAAGAATTTCTAAAGTCACACATCTATATTTTATTTATAATGTATAACATAAAATATATTTTATAAATATATAAAATATATTATATACAATTTTATATAATTGTAATTTATAACAATATGTGTGGATACATCTTACTGAGAGACAAGTTTTTTGTTTACATACACATACAGACATACTCATAGGATGTGTATACACATACATCATGCTATAAAATTGTTCAGACTACTAGACAATCACACTCATCTTCCATACTAGTAAGGTTATGCTCAAAATCCTTCAAGCTAGACCTCAGCAGTACATGAACCGAGAACTTCGAGCTATTCAAGCTGGGTTTAGAAAAGGCAGAGGAACTAGAGATCAAATTGTCAGCATTTTCTGGATCATAGAAAGATCAAGGAAATTTCAGAAAAACATCATTTGTTGTTTCACTGACTACATAGAGCCTTTGGCTGTGTGGATTATAACAAACTGGAAAACACTGAAAGAGATGGGAATACCATACCATCTTGCCTGTCTCTTGAGAACCCTGTATGTGCATCAAGAAGCAACAGTTAGAACCTTATATGAAACAACTGACTGGTTCAAAATTGAGAAAGGAGTATGACAAGGCTGTTTATCGTCACCCTGTTTATTTAACTTATATGCTGAGCACATCATGCAAAATGCCAAGCTGGAAGAGTTATTAACTGAAATCAAAATTGCTGGGAGAAATATCAACAACCTCAGATATATAGATGATAACTACTTTAATGGCAGAAAGTGAAGAGGAACTAAAGAGCCTCTTCTTGACAGTGAAAGAGGAGAGTGAAAAAGCTGCCTTAACTTAGTATTAAAAAAAAAACTAAGATCATGGTACTGATCTCATCACTTCATTCAAAATAGAAGGGGAAAAGGTGGAAGCAGTGACAGGTTTCCTTTCCTTGGGCTCTAACATCACTGAGGACAGTGACTGCAGCCATGAAATTAGAAGATGATTGCTTTTTGTCAGGAAAGCTATGGCAAACTTAGATAGCATATTAAAAAACAAAGACATCACTTTGCCTGGAAATGTCAGTATAGTCGAGGCTATGGTCTTTCCAGTAATCATATACGGATGTTCGAGTTGGACCGTAAAGAAGGTTGAGTGTTGAAGAAGTGATGCTATCAAACTGTGGTTCTGGAGAAGACTCTTGAGAGTCCCTTGGACTGCACGGAGATCCAACCAGTCCATTCTGAAGGAGGTCAGCCCTGAATATTCATTGGAAGAACTGATGCTGAAGCTGAAATTCCAGTACTTTGGCTACTTGATGTGAAGTGCCAACTCACTGGAAAAGATCCTAGTGCTGAGAAATACTGAAGGCAATAAGTGAAGGGGGATATAGATGATGAGATGTTTGGATGGCATCACTGATTCAATGGACGTGAACTTGGGCAATCTCTGGGAGAGGTTAAGAGACAGGGAGGCCTGGTATACTGCAGTCCACGGAGTTGCAAAGAGTCAGAGATGACTTGGCAACTGAACAACAACACACAGAGAATGCTATTTTTAAATTGTCATTTTCAGTGTCTTTTAAAAATGTGTGCTGGGTTATGCTAGCAGTAAAGAACTCACCTGCCAATGCAGGAAACTTAGGTGATGCAGGTTCGATCCCTAGGTCAGAAAGATCCCCTGGGGAACACATAACAGCCCACTCCAGTATTCTTGCCTGGAGAATCCGAAGAACAGAGAAGCCCGAAGGGCTATGGTCCATAGGATTGCAAAGAGTTGGACAAGTCTGAATGGTTTAATGCAAAATATGTGCCAGTCAACATATAAGCAATAGCCACATGACTGAGTTATTTAATGGCATAATGGCAATGATTAGGTTTTACTTATATTAATGTGTCCAGTACTGTTTATGACACATAAGCTTGATTTATTACATATGTTGATTGAGTGACTATGTAAAGGATATATAGCAATTAATTTTATTCTTTATTTATGAATATAGATATTTCTTTGAGCTTCTATCTATATTTGGTGAGTAAATTATATACATACATACATATTTATATACTATATATAGAGAAATTTAAAGTATTTATCAACAGTGTTTTATTTTTCTCTGGTATTTTTTTCAGTATTCCAATTATTGCTTTCAGTCATTGAAAATTATTTAGAAACTTAATTCTAAATTAGGATCTTTCTCATGTTTCTCTTTGTATGTATCAAGAACTGTTATCTAGTTTAAAATCTTATTTTAATGTATTAGTGTTTTAACACAATACCTATTTTTTATACTGAATGTAAACTTCAAATGTAAGAATAAATCTGCTATTATTGTTAAATTTTGGTGTAAATGTTATTGGAAATATTTTGAGTGGTAATTTTCTTCTAGCATGTTGTTTTACGCTGTTTTTCTTAACACATCTCTTAAATTTTGCCTGAACTGTCTTGTGGACACTTTATTTTGAAAAATCTATTTAAAAAGTAAATTTGACATAGCTTATATCCTCTGACAATTTATGTATCAAAGAACTGTGGTAAAAACCTTGTTCATAGTGATTTTCTGTCTTTCTTAATAAAGTATAATGGGATAAATCCAATATATTTTGAACTTTACTTGTATCTTAAACTCTACAGACAACAGTTTGTGCATTTTTATTCCAATTGCCTTTTATATATATTTAAATAATTTATTTTAATTCCAAATGGAGAGAATTCTAATATTATAAATTACTAAAACAATATTTTTTACATTAATTTAAATTAGTTTCCTTGGTTCCCATGCTTATTGAGTATTGACTTTGAATTGCAAAATGGATTCACTTAAGAATCCCAACTGTGACAAATCTTTAAGGCTGTAATATTTTGGAAACCTTAAAATTAATAATTGAGAATAGTTGAAAAAATCGTAGCTTATCAACTATCCATTTTTGGTAATTTTGAAGATTGAAAGAATTCCTAATCAGGCTAGGCAGCACCTGTTCACACTTTTAACAATTGACAGCCTTTATTCATTTGAATTGGAGTAGGAAATGACAACCCACTTCAGTATTCTTGCCTGGAATATCCCATGGACAGAGGAGCCTGGTGGGTTACAGTCCATGGGGTTGCAAAGAGTCAGACATGACTGAGTGCACACACGTACACACACACCCACTTGCAATCATTTGAATATTGATGACTTGCATCTTATGTTTAAATCTGAAAACTATATTTTAATTTATATCTATAATAGCCTTGTTTTTAAACTGGTATCTATGTCAGTATTGGTAGCTTGTGCACAACTTCTAAAATAGTGAGCGAGGTTGTAATACTATATTTTTTTACTTGCCGGAACTTAATATTTAGACAATTCTCATTAACAAGCTTTTTTTAAGTTCCTGCCGTACCATTTAGACCCTGAGAGACAAACATACTATTTATACCCATAAATACTGATGACTATGTACTCAGTACAAAGAACTATGCTTCATATGATGAAAACCAAATGAACAGTTTTCAGTCTCCAGAATGTTTATACGAGTTGGGAGCAGATGAGAAAATCTACACATAAAATTTTGTCAAAATAGTTTCTATCTTCCATAAAAGAAACACGAAGCAAATGGTTCAAAGGTCTAAAGGATGTGTAAGAAAACATGTAATCATGGATTTAGCACAAGCATCTTAGGAAACATAGAACTTAAAATGAGCATTGAAGCATGGACAGAATAGGAACTTTAAAACTAGTTTCCATTCCTCCAGAGGACTGCTAAGATAGCCTCATGAAAATGTTAACATAGGGTGTGTTTCTTTGGTCCTGTTCCTTGTTCAACTTGAATGGACTTGCGTAGTATTTTCAAATATTTAGGTAATGTATGAGAGTTCTATGAAACAACATTGTTCCAGAAGCTTCCTTTGTTTTGAATGAATTATATCAAGTTGGAATTTAGAACAATTTTACTTCTTACCTAAATAATTTTTGTTGAATATTGTCAAGATTAAAAGGTAAAAAGTAAATTTTACTTTTTTGGACTATTATTTATTTTCTGTCTCCTGAATGTGTTGTTGCTTCAGAATATAGAGTAGAATTTTTTTTTTTTTTTCTCACCACGACACAGATATTCCCTGCCACAGTGCTTGGCAGAAAGGGCACCCTCAAAAAGTAAATACACACAGAGTCTTCTAGATGTGTTCAGATTAAATACAAGTCTTTTATCAAGGACTACAAGCTTTTTGTACCACCTCTGTTCTCTCAATTTTTACTTCTTGTCTTTTGACCTGGAATGCTTTTCCTTCAGTATTCAAAGGCAGATAAAGAAGTTTCTCAAGTTCTGGAAATTGCAAGTCAGTTAGTATTGATGGAGATAGTGAGTGTGATAGGAGATTGCATTTAAAGGGTTTCTTAAATATAGTCTGGAAACTTGTAGGCTATGCTAGCATTTTGTAGTAAAATTAATAGGAGTTTCCCAAAAGAGGATATGGTCAAATGCTGTGGAGAAGTATTGCATCCAGAAAGTTACATTCTTAACAAAGGAAGTGGCCATGTTCTGGAGTGTGTCAACATGTGACTTAGAATGAGGAACTTGTGATGCATGTGTTGAAAAATGATTTAAGAAGTTATGTTCCGCATGGAAGCCAAACTGTTTGGTACTTAATTGCTATGGGGAGAAATGAAGTCAAGCAAGATTGACTGTGTTGTGCTATGTGTTTTGTTTTCGCTTCACTTTGTTTCCATTGAAGAGTTCTGGAAATTGTATCAGGCTCCAGATAATGACAAAGGGAGGGAGGGAGGAGAAAGGGAGAGCCCAAGAGAAAGAGAGAGAGGGCAGTTGAGAGTACCTCTGATTTTGTAAAAGGGATAGTAGACACTTGGAAGATGACTCTAAGAGAGAGTATGGATGGGGCTCCAATTCAAATGAGGATTTTTTTTTTTGCTAAGAGCAAAGACACATGTTAGTTGCGCACTCATGCCCAACTCTTTGCGACCCCATGGACTGTAGCCTTTCAGGCTCCTCTGTCCACGGATTCTCTAGGCAAGAATATGGAAGTGGGTAGCCATCCCCTTCTCAAGAGGATCTTCCCGACGCAGGGATAGAACCAGGTATCCAGCATTGTAGATAGATTCTTTACCATTTTAGCCACCAGGCAAGCTCCCAAGAGCAAAGATACATTTACCTTTTAATAGGAAGAAAGATCCAAGTGCATATAGATTTGGAGATTTGGTGGTAGAAAAGTAAGAAATTTCCTCTCTGATGACTTCTAGTTTCTCAGCACACATGCATGTACCATGAGATTCACAAAGGAATAGAGCTTATAAGGAGTTAGAAGAAAGAAGAACAGCTCCAAAATACTCATGCTGATCCTGAGGACTGATGCTAACTAAAGAAATAATACCAAGATTGAAGGCAGGAGGAGAAGGGGACGACAGAGGGTGAGATGACTGGATGACATCATCGACTCAATAAATGTGAGTTTGGGCAATGTCCAGGAGATAGTGAAGGACAGGGAAGCCTGGCATGCTACAGTCCATGGAGTTGCAAAGATTTGGAGATGACTAAGCGATTGAACAACAAGAAGTTTGTGTAGCAACATTGCATGCCCAACTTGGATTTACAGCCATGATTTGATAATGGATAATTAATGATTTTTTGATATTTTTTCTTGGAATACATTGAACCCTACAATTTTCCTCTCTATACTTCTATTTGGATTTCTTTAGCCACCTCAAATTAAATAATACTTTAAACATAATAACTATCTCCCCAAACACATTTCATATCTAGTGTTCTCTGTCTGAGAAAATGGCACCAGTATTGCCTGTGAAGTTCAAGCCAAACATCTTAGAGTCATTGTTAGGATTTTTCACTCGTACATCTGATCTATTAAATATATCATGAAATCTTGCTGATTTTCCCTCATATTCATCTCCTGAATTTACCTACTCTTATCTGTCACCACTCTTGTGGTGATAAGAGTGATTGGAACCACTCTTATCTGTTTCCAGAACAATGCAACAGAAACAAAAGGGGCAAATGCCTCCATCCATGCTCCTTGTCAATCCATTGCCCATGCTAGACAGAAATGATCTCTTACACACTACTTTGATCTTACTATTAACATTTCCCTGATTACAACACTGTAATGACCTGTTACTACCCATTAACTAAAAGTTCCAAATATTAGAAACCATAATGTGTTTCTGACCTGGTATCCTCTTCCCTAACATCATCTCTGCCTCTTTGTTGCCACTGTCTCCCTGATCAACTTTTTAGTGTTTTCCATCTCCCTACTTGTTCTCCTCTCCTTTGAAAATATTTTGCCCTCTAAGGCACTGCAGTACTCCTCCTCAAATTGGATAATTTTCCTAATCTTTTACATATCAGTGGAGACAGCTTCCTGAAGGAAATGTTCTTTGACATTCCAGTCTAAATTAGGTGTCCATATTCACTTCCCTGCTCTGTCTCTTTCCTGCATAATTATAGTTACACATGCAGTGGCTTTAATACTCATAAAGGCAGGGCCACATCTATCTTTTTCACCTTGTAACCCAGTCCTAAGCAAAATTTCTGGCTCACCACCTGCTGAAAGCATTTTGTTCAACTTCTCTACTGAAGAGAAGGATACGATTTTCTACTTTTTACTTACATCTATATAATTTCCTATTTCCTAACGTCCCATGGTGGATTGAAAAGCAGTGTTATATATGATATTATATAAAGTTTTTAAATTAAAAGGAATTCATTAAAAAGAAATGACTTTTGTTTCATGAATGATAAATGAGCTCCAAATATGCAGAATGTGTGGATTGACAGTTCATGTCTTTGAAAGAAAATTATGTTTGAAGTGAGAATGGTTTTACTGAAAAGGATAAAAGAAGAAAAATTGGATAACTTAGCTAAGAATGGTACTGGCTGCTACAGCAATCCTATTATAAGAAAAATAATATTTTAAATCTTCTCCTAATCATTTAACTACAAGAATGTCCCTAATACTATCAAAAAGCTCTTCTTATCTTTCAAATACCTTCACATTCACTCTGAATTTATAAGAGCATTAGGTTTTACTATCGCTATAATTAGATCTACTGAAAAATACCTTCTCATTTTTGTCAATTCCTGATTATTCATGGTGATGGCAGAAAGCCTTCGCATGGATTACTAAAACCCCAGATCATTTATAGCACATGAAAATTAGCCCTAGTTCATTATGTCTATCAGAATTTCCATGGAAATACAAATTTACCTTTAAGCTTTAGCAAATGTTCATTGATGCTTGAATAAACTCTCTTGAGTATATATAGTGGATTTTCAGAATAGGAAAAAAACACATAAATAGTTGATTAGCTTTAAGTTAACTAAGCTCCAAAAAGGTAATCAAACCGTCAGTTTTATGGTCTTCACATGGTTCATAGTGGACAATTGGAATATTGAAGTTTGGCTTTACTACCCATTGAGAAGAAAGAGAAAGATAAAAGCTTAGGGAATACAGAATAAGGGAACTTAGCTTGTTAATATTTACTTACCTGACCACTAACTTAACAAAAATATCAGAGATTCTCTTCATGTGATTCTGAGTATTTCAGTTACATTTTTCTTGCCATGTCATTCACTCAGGTGTGCCTTACATAACAATATGTGAATACTTTATGTGGTAAAACACTGCGATAAGTATTGTAAATGCAAAATTGAATAAGGCACATTTTTCTCCTTTGTAGAGCATTATAATTTTTGTGGTATAAACATGACTGATACCGGAATAGATGAATGTTGGATCAGTAAAGATCTCAATGAAAATTTCTAAAATGGAGTAAAATGTGGGAAAAACAAAAACAAAAACCCTGAAGTCTGAATCCTCTTGATATTAGTATGATATAAATTAATAATGTGAATGATATACTAGCTCAATCATGCATTCTCTCCATTCTAACAGAATTTTGTGAAGGTTTTAGCATTCCCTGATGGCTAAGTCTGTAAAGAATCCACCTGTAGTGCAGGAAACACAGGAGATGTGAATTCAGTTCCTGGGTCGGGAAGATCCCCTGGAGGAGGAAATGGCAATGCACTGCAGTGTTCTTGCCTGAAAAATCCCGTGGACAGAGGAGCCTGGTGGACTGCAATCCAAAGGGTCCCAAAGAGTTGGATACGACTGAGTGACCAAGCATACAGTTAATTTACTTATTAATTCAACAACAAAACTTTGAGCAACTATTGTGTACCATACCGTTCTCTGAGTATAGTGGAAATTTTGTTTTTTTTTTTCCAACATAAGTTGTTCTATAATAGCATTAATGAAGGTTATATTCAAAGCACTTTGTTTTAAATACATATGACCATTTTTATATTTCTTGTAACCTAAGAATCATTATAAATATATTCCAATCATGTTTGATTTAAATACTTTAAATAAATATTTGATTATCTGGATGAATAGCCTGTTGTTTATGATTCAGAAACTTATGAAAAAATTTTGAAATTAATGAAAGGATGGTGTTACATGAGATCTGTGTATACTAGTCAAAATAATTACATTATTCACAAAGCAAACACTGCATCTGTTCCAGGGAAAAGCTTAGTCTCTTATTTCTTTTGACAGTGTGCAGACCTGGGTTCTTCAAAGCCTCACCTCACAGCCAGAGCTGCAGCAAATGTCCACCTCACAGTTACACCCATGAGGAAGCTTCAACCTCTTGTGTCTGTGAAAAGGATTATTTCAGGAGGGAGTCTGATCCACCCACAATGGCATGCACAAGTAAGGAAAACCCATGGATCTTTGGTGATGCTAACCTTCACCAGTTTAAAGAAATAGCATGATGGAGCCTGTTACATTCTATTACCATTTCCGCCAAAACAGGCATAATGTTTAATTTGCCAATATAGGATTTCACCAGAATCCAATCTTCTTGAGTAAACATTAAGAAATCCGAGTCTCTTCTGTTATTTACAGTGGGAAGAATCCGTTTTCCCTTATTTCAAGTTCAACATCTGGGCCACAAATACAATTTTTCTTTTTCTTTTTCTTTTTTTTACTTTATGATTTATTTGAGTGCTCGTGGTAGCCAAACATGACTTTGACAAATCCATTCACCTGTTCCTGGTAAATCGTTTTTACTTTTCTTCCTCTTCTTCCAAGCCAAATTTCTGATCACAAAAATATCCAGTACATGGTACTTCTATCTTCTTGTTGTAACCTGCCCCACTAAGCTGCAAAGACCAATGAGAAGGTCATTTATAAGACAGGAAACACTACACGAACATGGAGTGCTGCGGGTTGGCAAGTCAAATTTAAGAGTCAAATATAAAACCAGTTGTCAACTAGGATTTTCAAGTGGTTGTGTTTTTTTAGCAGTGAGTGTCCTTAACTATTATTAAGTATATGGTCAAATAATCTTAGAACAGATGAATAATAAACATTTTATTCCAACATTTGCAGTGGGTACTTCCATATCTATCAGTGTTTTGGTGTTTATGTTTTTCTAATGTGCCACATATTTCTGAGAAGGAAACAAATTTACATGTTAGTTTGCTTGATGACAGTACTTCTTTAGTTTTTCTATCTTCGTCTCTATAGCAAATCAAACAAAAACAAATGAAAGGGAAGAATAGTGAATCCCAACTCCCCTTACCATTCATTTTCCGTGATGTCCCATTTTGTACTCTTTTAGATCTCTGTAGGTTGTAGTTGCCTTCAAAGATGAAGACAATTTTTTTTGAAATTTAGTACTCTCTGGTATCATAGATAAAGACATATGATTTCTTTATTTAAATAATCACAACTGAAGTTTTATCTGAATTTCAGTGCCTGAATTTCATAATGGCAGTGAAATGTATATTCATTGTTTCTCAAATCATTGATATTAACTTAATAGTGTTAAAGATCATTCTTTATCACATTCTGATACTTTTATGGGTTAGATTGTTACTAACTATAATAATTCCTCTTCACATAAGTAAATGACGGTATTGTATCCCTGTCTTAAGAGGATACATTTGAATTGAGGAGATATAAAGTGTGATTGAATGTGATGTATCTTGGTTGCAGTGGAAATTGCTTCAATTATTCAAAGCAAAATAGAGCCCAAACAGGGAGATATTTGCTAGACTGTACTTTGGTGAATTAGAGAAAATCATATCTTGACTTATTTCAATTTCATCAGTTTTATAGGTATTCTTTTCTTTAAGTAGTCCAACCACGATCAGTCTCTTTCTCAGCATGAATATGAGCCTCCCATTCTGTAAAATTACTAGGTTTGGGAATGGGTGAGACCCCATGCTCTGGTGTCAAGGACTGCTTAGCTCTCGTTTAGGACCTGAGGTTTATATTTTCTCTGTATCCATGTGTGTGCATTTCTAATACTGTGTCTCAGAGGAACACTCATTTGTATGCATTTCTCAAAAAAGACAGGAAGTCCTTTAGAAGATCTTTCTAATACATAGTCTGTGAGTGTGTGTGTTCTGTTCTTAGTTGCATTCACAATACCACAAATACCACCTATGATGATACCCTTGAACAGATGAGATCACTTGATTTATGTCTGTTTGGCTCTTTGGAATTAAATTATGGTTTCAACTTCTTTTACTATTTTTTTTGGTACTCTGGAAAACCAAATGCTACACACCTAGAGGAAAAGAAAAAACAAAATTCAGATTCTAATGAATCTGTTCAAATTGAGGGTGCCTCTCACAGCTCTACTTGGGTTCATACATCACATCTATTAGCAGGACGGTGGGATTTCATTACGTTATTTTTTGGTGCATGTCAGTCTGAGTCTTCACTGATTACCTCTTCTTTAGGGCTTCCCTTGAATATATGAGTTTCATTTTAACTTTGAGAGGCATATGTGCCCCCCACTCACATGCTGAGGGGCTATTGGTAGCAGAGTCAGAAGAAGAGTTAGACCATGATACAGTTTTACAGATTTAGAGGAAAGATGGAAACTGTGGGTATAGTTAAGTTGTCAGGAAAAAAAACTCAGAATTTTGATATCTTCTGAAGTAGACCTATTCCAAGTATACTTTACCTTTTTCTCACAAAAGAATCTGTAACATTTTGATCTCAAATTACATTTTTGCCATAATTTTCCACTATTAGATAAGTTAAAGGCAATAGTAAAAAGAGTTGTATTTCCATCTTAAGTATTTGTTTCAACTGAAAAGTGACTTTTATATTGGAGTGTGTGAGATTATATGGGAAAATTCACAGGATTCAACCACAACTATAGCAAAGGTAGAGATTTTTTAATCAAAACTGGCAATTTTTACATTATGGAGTTCTTTAAGTGATATTTTATGAATACTAGGTAACTTTCTTATTGCTTTTAATTTTTTTTTAATTTTATTTTATTTTTAAACTTTACATAATTGTATTAGTTTTGCCTTTTAAATTTAGTCCTCAGCAGTCATGGTTTAATAAATGTTAGGTAGAAATTAATATTTACTTCTATGTTTAGAACAGACAGCACATATTAAGATAACTAAGCTATGTCATCCTGAGTAGGTTAATTTATGCCTATGAACCATTTATAGTCCATTTTATTCCCTATTGGGAAATCTTTGCTAAGTAATTCTGAAACAAATCTAAATGTGTTTTCTCTTCAAGAACATCTGATCATATAATATTAACAGTGGACTGAAGCTGTAAGTCTGAGTATCTAAAAATCTATTCTAGAGTCAGACAATATACAGTTAATTCTTTTATAGACACTTTTTTTAGAGCATTTTTAGGTTCAGAACAAATTGAGAGGATGATATAGAGATTTCCCCATATATCTCTCATCTGCACGCATTCATAGCTTGTCTCATTATCAGCACCCCCCACCAGAGTAATGCATTGGTTACAGTTGGTAGGTAACCAATTTTAGTTCTCTTTAGTCTGCTATTATTTCAGAAATACAGTATTATATACATGGATAGCAGTTGGTATTTATATATAAATTTACTATGCTTATTTTTCAAGGTCTGAACACATTCATTCTTCTTCTTAATTGTGTTTTGGAGAATTATTTTTAAAATAAGTTTTAGATTTTCAGTTAAGTAAAATGCACAGTTTTGCCGAACCACAATGTTAAAATCATATCAAAGTAAGCAAAATTTTATCACAGTTTGTAATGTTGATCAACTACTTAAATTCTTGTTGTTGTTTTTTTTTTTTGTCATATGAAGGAGGTTCCAAATTCTGTTGGTGGCTTATCAGTAGATATGCAACTTCCTTTGAGATAAACTAAGGCTGTTTTTGTTTGTCCTTTTTAATTTCTGTAGTATTTGTAGTCAAGAGCCACACTAATAAATCCTCTTTCTACCTGTACTCATTGCTTAGTAAATCCTTCATGTTTAATTCCTAGCTTTCAGGGAACAAGTATCATTGAGGACTTAATCACGTCAATCCCCAAGGAGAATTTTTCCCTGGACTTGCCAAGAACCTGCCACTATTTGAATACATAATTTTATCTACATTTTTTGCATGCATAGTTTTATTCCATAATTCTTTATGTATACACTAAGCAAAACATAATCTTTAACTGAACTTGTTACATTGCCAAGATAAGTCATTTCTATAGTATTTAAACCCCACTATTGTCCCTACAAAACTGTAACAAGATTTTTCAAAGATTATTACAAATTGATAATTCTTGCATTCTGCCCTGCTTAAAACAATGATTGCAAAGCTATTTTTTTCCCTTCAGACCAGAAATTTGTGTAGTAAGCAATGCCTAATTTTATCATCTCAAAATTTGTTTTTTTCACTTTACTTTGCAAACCAGGACCCCCCTCAGCTCCTCGGAATGCCATCTCAAATGTTAATGAAACTAGTGTCTTTCTGGAATGGATTCCTCCTGCTGACACTGGTGGAAGGAAAGATGTGTCATATTATATTGCATGCAAGAAGTGCAACTCCCATGCAGGTGTGTGTGACGAGTGTGGCGGTCATGTCAGGTACCTCCCCCAGCAAATCGGCCTGAAAAACACCTCTGTCATGGTGGTGGATCTGCTCGCTCACACAAACTATACCTTTGAGATTGAGGCAGTGAATGGAGTGTCCGACTTGAGTCCAGGAGCCCGGCAGTATGTGTCTGTAAATGTAACCACAAATCAAGCAGGTAAGTGTGATGTCCAACCAAATCATGTACCTTAGGACAATCTCTGTCAGTTATCTCCCCAGCTCAGGGCTAAGTTGCCTGAGATGTGAAAAAGAACTTCCCATTATCCAGAGGGTTAGGACTTAGAGTAGAATGAATACACCTTGAGACTTTTTTTTTTAAGTTCTAGGCAAATAAAAGCTAAAGTTTTGTAGCAGACACATCCACAGACAGAAAATAAGATAGATTTTAGTTGAATTTTTTCATTAAAAAATATATTTATGGCTCAAATCCATTTGTGAAAAAATTTTTGTCTCATAATTTTGAACAGTGCAATTATTATAGCTCAGATCTATATTTTTGTTGTTTTATTCACTTCAGGTTTTTTCTTTAGTTCATTAAATTAGCATGTAATTAGGCAGGTTTATTAGTTTGGCACCACATCTGAATTTTCTTCACATATTAAAATAGGGTTTTCTTATTATTTCTATTGTTATTATTACAAATGTATAAAACAACTTTTCTTTGATAAATCCATTTATCAAAATTATAATAACTGTGAGCTGTTGTACAACAACCATACATATGAAAATATATCTATATTCCATATGAAGAACTTGGAAATATTAAGGAGTAATTATTAAGGAGTAGGGAAAATAGTGCTGCTTGAATGATTAATTCCCCTAAAATTTCCCCTCAAGTACTTAATTTTAAGTAAATCAATATAGAGAATTCTTGTCTAGTAAACTAAAAATCAAGCTATGGCTGAATTAATAACTTGTCCTATTATGTGGCAAGAACCATTCAAAGCCTATGAGTAGCTTATAACTGGTTTTTGTCAATAACAGGTGCCTGTGTAGGAAGGGGCTTTAAATGTAACGCTCCTTCTATTCCTTGGCCTCAGCTCTCAGTTCATGGGAGTAAACTGGTTACCTCTTAAGTACCGCAGGTGGATGTTGCTTGGTGAGGACATCCTTGCCAGTAGAGCTCACAGTGTGATAGGATGTGTTTGACTGAATTAGGTCAGACTTAATTCCTGTAATGTTAGTATAAGTTTGTAGGTAGTGGAATGATCTGATTGACAAGAAAATATTGTTTGTAATCAAGTTTGGGTCAAAATAATTTGAATTATTGGATGTGTCAGGTAAATGAAGTGGTTATCTCTTGAGAATAAGAAAAACATGTGTCATTGGGTTCATAGTTGTTTTTGACTGATAAAACTGAGAGAAACATTCAAAAGTAACCCAGAGGATACAAAGATATTTGAATTATTCACTAAGCATCATTCTAAGCACTCATGTTCTCATCTATATTGAATGTATCCACAGCATGTTTTTTATTCCATGACAAAAAAAAAAAATAATTGTACACTTATATGCCACTTTCCTCCGTGAATTTTTTATATCTTACTCCATTTTGTCCCTAACCTAAGGTTGAACTAATAAAAGTGCTAAGAAGAGGTAGACAAAATTAGAGAAAATTAGGTTTTCCTTCGGTATAGACTCAGCTTTGGGCATACTAGTATACATTAATTTTTCATCACAGTATCTAGATGCCACAAGTGCTCTGTGAATGTGAACTGTCTTCTCACATCAGAAAAATATTGGGATTAAACTATTGCTTTCAGCCTTCATATGCAATATCTTTTAAGCTTACTTGGTTCTACATGTGAATCTTCCATTAACATACTGAAAGCATATTGAACAATCATTAAGAATTGTAGTTCCCTGATAGCACATTATTTAAGCTTGCATAACCTTCTTTGAATGATGTTTCTCTGATGAACTAGATAACTGTTTTTTAAATGAAATTATTAATAAATATTTGCTCCAGGTATTTTTACTTACTGGCCTTTTAGGACTGCACAGTATGTTTTTTGAACTACAAATACTTTAAATGTCAAGAAAGAAAAATTTCTATCTGACTATTCAAGGAATGGCTATCACCTAAAACAAACATTTGTATTCAGAGCAGAAACTTTATTGACTTTTGATTTGCTGTTTTTCCCCCAAGTTTTCAGAGCATACGTACTGTAAAATCCTTACAAACCTACCAAAAAATAAAAACAAGATGGAGATTTTCTCAGGGTCTGACATTTCAGACCAACTAAATATCAATTTCACAAAAATTATTGACTTCAAGTAACTCTTAGAAATAATGCCACGGTGCTGGACATTTATCAAGTACCAACATTATAGAAAGTGGGCTACAGTAGTTGGTTTTAATGTCTGAATATTTTCTCAGCCTTAAATTACAGAAAATTATCTATACCATATGTGGTTTTTATACAAAACTTCTTTTAACAGATTTCAACTTTAGTTTCAATCTCTATGGAGTGTTTATTGAGAAATGCATTTGTTTCTTAATTTATTTGTTTCAAATTTATAATTTGTTCTGTCATTTTCTGATTGATTTATATTAGTGACATCAATGTGATATATGAACAGCCCAGATTCAAAATTATGTTCAACACGTACAAGAAAAAAATTAGTAATTTTTTCAAGATAAGAATCTTACATTAATCTAGAAATTTAAATTGATTAGGTAACCCTGGCTCATCAGTCTATAAAAAGAAATAATGATTTTATGCTGAGGATAGTGATTAAATGATTAATTTATGGATGTTTACACAGCATTTAAGACATTTTTCCAGCTATTAAATCATTATGGAGTCTAGTATTTGGCTTTTGTGAGAAGTTGTCTGAATTCAAATGATACTTTTTTGCATGTAAATTAATAGTCAAGTTAAAAGATGAAGTTTTAAGGAAAGCTAAATACTACAATTAGTTGGAATTTATGGGATGGGCCTTGTAGAATTCGACAAATAGTACTGAGATTGACAAAAAATTGCAAAGTTGTGGGAATTATCACAGTCAAAACATACAAACACATATGAAGTGGGAAAATTGAGGGTGGGAAAAGTAATTTACAAAAAGGTAAAGGAAAATTGTGTGTGAGAAGGGCAAATGATAGGAAAAAATTTGAATACATAAATTATATAAAGAACCTTAGCAGTTGACTTGCAAAGTGGATAAAATCATGGATAATACAAACCATGCTTTATTAAGCTCAAACTTAGAAAAAATAAATTCCATGGAGCTCCTTAAGTTTTCTAGTGATTTGGAAAAATTGATGTATAAAAATTTTTTTTTACAGAAAATGCATTTAGATTATTTACATGACAACACTTCTATTGTTCATTCCTATTGTATTATCATTTATTTTGTCTTACTAGTTTAGGTCATCAAAAATATAACTGCTAGATAGATGGATAAGTAGATGGAGAGTGATATGTCAACATAGTATGAAAATTAAATATCCCATTGAAAACAGTTATGTTAAATGTTTCACTATCAGCTCACAAAAGAGTGTGCATTTATCATATTCCTCTATAAACTTATTTTTTAGGGTTTTACTTTAAAATAATTTTGCACTGGGCATACTTTATCAAGAACACTCTTTTAATATCATGACACTCTTTTAATATATACAAATGTATATTTTATCCCCAGAAACAAAAAGCTCATCCCAACTAAAAAACCAAAAGTGTTCATACTTTAATAAGCCAAGGTACAGAATCCTAATTCTGAACTAAAATAGATCAAATTTTAATTGTTTTGAATTAGTCTTAGACTCTGACTTTTTCATCAGAGGGCTAGATTAACATGATATGAGTTACAAAGTGTAACAAACATTTTGGAGGGAATGTCCCAACCTGTCCCAGACTATCAGAAATATCACTAAGAAAGGTGATTCCTTTATGTTGAAAGGTTTTATTTCTTGATTCTTCCAAAGGTATCCAGGGGCATGATAATTCCATTTCATCAGGTACTTTCAGTTTGATGCAGTTTACAAACTTGTGCAGAATGATGTCTTACAGGCTGTGGCCATGCCCGGGGTTGAAACTAAATTATGCCATAGAGTTGGAAATTTAAGAGAATGCTGATGGTAAAAGCACACAAGTGTTCATGAGAAGAGGGAGACAAACATTTTTTGTTGATCTCTGTTTACTGAGATGTTGAAAAAGAAGTTCATTGTCACTTGCTCAATCATTACTGTGATAATTCTGAGGGTCTTTTTTGACTTTCTTCTGTGGAGAGAGCTTACTGGCTATCTTTGTAATCAGTTCAGTTCAGTTCAGATGCTCAGTCCTGTCCGACTCTTTGCGACCCCTTGAACTGCAGCACGCCAGGCCTCCCTGTCCATCACCAACTCCCGGAGTTCACTCAAACTCATGTCCATTGAGTCAGTGATGCGATCCAACCATCTCATCCTCTGTCGTCGCCTTCTCCTCCTGCCAGCATCACAGTCTTTCCAATGAGTCAAATCTTTGCATGAGGTGGCCAAAGTACTGGAGTTTCAGCTTTAGCATCATTCCTTCCAAAGAACACCCAGGATTGATCTCCTTTAGGATGGACTGGTTGGATCTCCTTGCAGTCCAAGGGACTCTCAAGAGTCTTCTCCAACACAAGCATCAATTCTTCGGCACTCAGCTTTCTTCACAGTCAAACTCTCAAGTCCATACATGACTACTGGAAAAACTGTAGCCTTGTCTAGACGGACCTTTGTTGGCAAAGTAATGTCTCAGCTTTTGAATATGCTATCTAGGTTGGTCATAACTTTGCTTCCAAGGAGTAAGTGTCTTTTAATTTCATGGCTGCAATCACCATCTGCCGTGATTTTGGAGCCCCAAAAAATAAAGTCTGACACTGTTTCCACTGTTTCCTCATCTATTTCCCATGAAGTGATGGGACCAGATGCCATGATCTTAGTTTTCTGAATGTTGAGCTTTAAGCCAAGTTTTGCATTCTCCTCTTTCACTTTCATCAGGAGCTTTTTAGTTCCTCTTCACTTTCTGCCATAAGGGTGGTGTCATCTGCATACCTGAGGTTATTGATATTTCTCCCGGCAATCTTGATTCCAGCTTGTGCTTCTTCCAGCCCAGCATTTCTCATGATGTGCTCCACATATAAGTTAAATAATCAGTGTGACAATATACAGCCTTGACATACTCCTTTTCCTATTTGGAACCAGTCTGTTGTTTCATGTCCAGTTCTAACTGTTGCTTCCTGACCTGCATATAGGTTTCTCAAGAGGTAGGTCAGGTGCTCTGGTATGCCCATCTCTTTCAGAATTTTCCACAGTTTATTGATCCACACAGTCAAAGGCTTTGGCATAGTCAATAAAGGAGAAATAGATGTTTTTCTGGAACTCTCTTGCTTTTTCCATGATCCAGTGGATGTTGGCAATTTGATCTCTGGTTCCTCTGCCTTTTGTAAAACCATCTTGAATATCTGGAAGTTCACGGTTCACGTATTGCTGAAGCCTGGCTTGGAGAATTTTGAACATTACTTTACTAGCGTGTGAGATGAGTTCAGTTGTTTGTCTTCTATATAGACTAAACGAGGTAATTTACATTTGCATGTAGGTAATACTAATTTTTTACTCTAATGTATTTTGAACGGTGGCATTAATTGCTGTATTCCCCACAGATCCACTAGGTGTGTGTGTTTACTCTTTTGGTAGGAGGAAGAATAAAAAGAGGAAGCTCTATGATTTAGTTTATTTTGGTCATTACTGTAGTTTCACAGCTTTTATTGCATGGGGCTCAGAGACAAGGAGATTTTTTTATAGTTGAAGAGGAAATCTTCCAAGTATACACTTATGACTGGTGAAATAAAGAATTGAATGGAGGCATCAATGTGTCAGTTGTAATGTGGGCTCAGGACAAAATCTCATTCATCACATTACCATCATAGCCTCCACTCAGATCATGGTTTCTTAGGGGTATTTTGGGTCCACAGAGATTAGTGTTAGCTCTATAATCTGTTAAATGTATATTCTATATCCTAGTTTCTAAATCTAAATTTAGATCTTGAAATCTAAAATTTACAATCCAGGCGGTAACCCCCTGCCCCCGACCCCACCCCCCAACTTATCTAGAAATGGCCAGAAATTTCTCTCAGATAAGCTGAAAAGGAAATGTGCAATATTAATATATGTTACTTGCACAGTCCTCCGTATGGACAATCAATTTTCTCTTCATTTAATAGGGTAAATGAAGTTACTCAGGTCTGGGTGTTGGTGAGACACCATGACTAACTAGGTCACTAAATTTTCATTTGTATTTCTTAGACCTTGATATCATTAGTGGTATAGATGAGAGGGTCCATTATTTCAGTCGCTTAGTGCCTTGGTGCTAGACTTTTTACCATTCACATTTTCGCCTATTATGAAATCCATGTCCACTTTCTTTTTAGTGGTAAAATGCTACCACTTGGTCTCTGCCATATCTGATCCCTAAGAAATTAAGAAATCATTTCACTGCATCTTCAACCTCTGTGTTCTCAAGAAAAGAGAAATTTTAGAGATTTTGGTTATAAAAGTGGCACTGTTCTCATCAATTTATTTCTTATAATTATGGTGAAGAACATGTCTTCTGAGTCCTTTCTGAAGTTGTAATTAGTGGATAGTTTCATAAGTCTTGGCAAATAAATCAATTTCAGTGTTCCTATTTTAGTTGGTCATTTAATTCCTTCTTCATTAAAACAAGGAATTCCTAGTATCTGAACTATAAAAACATAGTTCACCTTTCAAATCCAGATCATGGTCAACTAATTGAACAAGCATTTAGCATTTGTGCTAGCTAGCTACCTAGAGAAGCACATTGGATCTCTAATCATGTATATATACCAGCTTGAATTAAATTGTTTCTCACTCTTCTGTAAGGAACATATAAAATCCATTTTCACACACATATTCCATATGCTTCTGTGGATTTAAGTTATAAAGTTTTGTGAGACATATTCAGGAAGTTTTTTTGTCCGCAGCATTGACTGCATAATTGGCTCCCAAGAGGATGTTGGGATCTTGAGTTCAGATGGAGTAAATAAGTTTGAGCAAGAAGACAAATACTTCCTTCTATCACTTAATGATCTTAGATAAGGTATTGAAGACATCAAGGAGTAGCTTCCTCAGCCAGGTGTGGAAGAACTTAATGGTACCAAGAGAGACTCAGTAAGTTTTGGAAGCTGAGAATATTTTCAATCATATATTTTCTCCCCCATATCCACATTCCAGTGCTCAGGATTTCATGTTTTCCAATCAGTGGCTTCATTTTCTCATAAGGTAAGGCAATAAATCCATAATTTTAACAGTTCAGGAATTCTGTGGTCTAAGACTTGGTTTTTGATGCACAGTTCTGTCATCCTAAGAGGACATGAGATATTTACAGCATGAAGACTCTGATCATCACAATATGAATTGAACAGAGAAATTTAAACTTTGAGAAACTAATTTTATTTCTTTAAATTCTGCAGTGCAACCAGACTCATCCTGTCCCACCTATATTTCTTATTTTTCTCATGCTTTTATAGTACTGAGTGAAACTGAAAGTTGCTCAGTCGCATCCAACTCTTTGCAACCCTATAGACTATAGCCCACAAGGCTCCTCTATCCATGGAATTCTCCAGGCAAAATATGGGCATGGATTGCCGTAACCTTCTCTAGGGGATTTTTCTGACCCAGGGATGATCCTAGGTCTTCCTTGTTACAGGCAGATTCTTTACCTACTGAGCCACGATGGGCAAGAGTACTAAAGCAGATGAAATTTGGTCACCAAAAACATCTTCAAGAATCCCTTTATTTGCAGTGACCAGAGGTGGTAAGATATAGCCACTACATGTCTGCTGTTGTTAGATTAAAACTAGCAACATCCTTTAAAAACTACATAGGTTCTTGCTACACTGAAATTTAACCAGTCGAGGAAACCAGAATTGAAAGAGACACATGTACTCCAATGTTCATCGCAGCACTGTTTATAATAGCCAGGACATGGAAACAACCTAGATGTCCATCAGCAGATGAATGAATAAGAAAGCTGTGGTACATATACACAATGGAATATTACTCAGCCCTTAAAAAGAATACATTTGAATCAGTTCTAATGAGGTGGATGAAACTGGAGCCTATTATACAGAGTGAAGTAAGCCAGAAAGAAAAACACCAATACAGTATACTAATGCATATATATGGAATTTAGAAAGATGGTAACAATAACCCTGTATGGGAGACAGCAAAAGAGACATAGATATATAGAACAGTCTTTTGGACTCTGTGGGAGAGGGAGGGGGGGATGATTTGGGAGAATGGCATTGAAACATGTATAATATCATATAAGAAACGAATTGCCAGTCCAGGTTCGATGCAGGATACAGGATGCTTGGGGCTGATGCACTGGGATGACTCAGAGGGATGGTCAAGGGAGGGAGGTGGGAGGGGGGGTTCAGGATTGGGATCACATGTACACCCGTGGTGGATTCATGTTGATGTATGGCAAAACCAATACAATATTGTAATTTGCCTCTAATTAAAATAAATAAATTTAAAAATTTAAAAAATTTTAAAAAAAGAGAATAAGAAAGATTTTATATAAAAAAGTAAAAAAAAAAAAAAAAGGAAATTTAACCAGTCGAATCACAGGTCCAAACTCCCATTCTTTTAAAAGACTTTTGCCTGCAACACTTCTCTTTTGGGAACATTTTTTAGATTTTAATGTCAGTTTTCTTAGTTGTAAACAAAATTTACTCTAAGTGGTTTAAACAAAAGAGGCCTGTAATAAAGGGTATTAAGTGGCTTATACAATCATTGAGAAAAATAGATTAAAAGATAAGGGCTAAGTTTCAGGAGAAGTGCCCAGTACTCTACCACAGATCTGGCTTGATGAAGCAAAACATGGCCACTGCAGCTGTCAAGCAATAAATGGCAGGCACTTAACCTTATTGCAATTGCTGCTGCCATTAGTAGCATTACTACTTCAGAATCTCAAACTTGAAACTGCTGAAAAATCTTCAGATTTGCCACCATATTCAAACTATGATATCCATGAATTTGTTCAATTTGAATGAAAATTTCTGCCTGTAATTGTTAATTGGGTTACCTCCGTTATTCTGAAGAAATATGTTTTTTCAAATAATTAAGATTTGTCCATCCTATCTTTCTCTCTCTCTTCCTTCTTCCATTCCTGCCTCCTGCTCTTTCTTCTTTCCCCCTCCATCCTTCCTTTCTTCACTCTTTCCTTCCTTTGTTCTTTCTTTCTTTCGTTCTGTATTTCCTTTTTACTTCAGATTATGAGAGTTAACGATATCTCTTAACTCAAACATGGCACATTACCATGTTTGAACTATGCAAGGTCCTCCTGTGGTTTATATATTGATATTTTTTATGTACTGCTTTTATCCCAAATCCATTTGCCATTTTCCTAAACAGTACCCTTTACATGGATTGCTTATTTCTCTGCATAAGTATTCTTATTAAAAATTTATTTAGCATTGGATTTTTAATTTCACGTAATAGTTATATTAAATATCTCATTCTGACAACTAATTTTTTTCACCATAATCAAAATGTTTTCTAGATCCACTTAATGTTTTTGCCATCCAGCGAGCTTTCATACATCCGCTGCACTTTACATACCAGTTCACCCAGGGACAGAGACCCAGATCCTCTGACTACCCAATTTGTGAGCATTCTTTATCCAATTTAAAGCCTTAATGTAGTGATTTTCATTCAGTTAATATCTATAAAACAGAGTAATGCTTAGTACATAATAAGATATTGATAAATGTTACTATAATAGTTTATAAGAAACTTTTCAACAGTGTGAGTTCATGGAAAAGTTTCTCAGGTAGTGCTTGTGGTAAAGAACCCACCTGTCAAAACAGAAGACTTAAAAGACGTGGGTTCGATCCCTGGGTCAAGAATATCCCCTGAAGGAGGGCATGGCAGCCCACTCCAGTGTTCTTACCTGGAGGATCCCATGGACAGAAAAGCTTGGTGGGCTACAGTCTATAGGGTCACAAAGAGTCAGACATGACTGAAGTGACTTAACATGTACACATAGAAAGAATACTATGAGATAAATAAGGCTTCTCCAGGTGGCTCAGTAGTAAAGAATCCATCTGCCAATGCAGGAGAAGCAGGAGACGCAAATTCTCTCTCTGGGTTGGAAGATCCCCTGGAGAAGGAAATGACAACCTACTCAAGTATTCTTACCTGGAAAATCCCATGGACAGTGGAGCCTGGAAGGCTGCAGTTGATGGGGTCACAAAGAGTTGGACACAATTTAGCGACTGAATACATGCATGAGATAAATACGTTTTAGACTTTATGAGTATTATATAGACAAACTCATTGGTGAAGTAAAATGAGAAGAGAAAAATACTTTAAAGTGAAAAATAGCATAGAATCAGTGATGCCTCAGGTAACAACAACAACAACAACAAAAAACCTACTTCAAGCTTATAGGAATAATTAGTGAATTATGATAATTAGAATCATATAATTAGATAATTATATAATTAGAGTCATCATCAATGATGATTCTATCATCAATGATTTCTTAAAATACTGTTTTACATTAGCATTGAAAATTTTCAAATTCAGTAAAATATCCAGAACAATTAACATAAGGAAATAAGCAGAGAAACAGCATCAAAGTAAGAGCAATACTTTGTATATAGGAAAGAGTCACATAATTTCTGTTCTTATCAAAATGTATTTGGACAAGACAAAATTTTTAGCTACATTATTTCTATTTAAAGATGAATATTGGTTTGTCAGTTCTTGAAGTTTCTAAGGAAGACTATCTAGAGACAAAAAAATTGTTTTCTGTAATTACATATCATGAATATCTCTTCACTGGTGTCATACTGATCTTCTGTGACCAGGTTAGTGTACTCATTATGGCTACTAACAAAAATCCTTTAATTTTACCAACTGCAACTGCCCATTCCCATTGAAACTTGGCTTAAGTGAGGCATGCATTCTGAGCTTTTCCTGTGCTTATTTCTGCTTGGAAAACACAGTTCAAAGATGAGACACTAATGTAATGAATTTGTCCATATTTCATCTCTGGTTTATTTAATAAGGATTAGCAGATGGGGTGGAATATTTTTAGAAATCATCAAAATACTTTTTTGGTTCACTGGCAAGAATCTTTCTAGAGACTCCTCTGGTTTCTAAAAAGGCATGTCAGGGACTTCTGTTCCCTCTCTTTCTCTCTTTTATCTATTGTGGTAACAATGACAAAGATGATGATCGATGATGGCTAGCATGTTTCAGCACTTACAGTGTGCATATTGCTATGCGAAGAACTCTATTTGCTTTTTCTTATTTAATCCTAGCAATATCTTCATGACATAATATTATTATTATTCCCATTTTTAGGATGAAGAAACTGAAGTTTAAAGATGTGAAGTGGTTTGCCCAAGGTCACAAATCTAGTAAGTGAGGGAATAGGAATCTAAACCAGGAAATTCTTACTCTAGAACTAGTGTGCTTGAATCACTAGTCAGTATTGTTATTTCCTCTGCTTGAAGCCTGTTTCTTATTATACGTCATTGTCCTAGATAGCTCAGTCTTCAGATCTGCTTAAATCACTGCTTCCTTAAGAAAAGTTTTCCCTGCTCTACAGCTTGGGCTTTGCTCTCTAATGTAACCTGGAGTACAGGCAATATAAGTATTTGCTTTCTTACATGTTTTTCTGGAGTCTTCCCCTGGGAATCATAATAGTGCCTAGAACCTGTGTTTCTTAAGATATTTCTTAGAATAATAAGTTGAATTATTATTTTAATTAATGTTATAATTTCAGTTATTGGTGTGATGTGTAATATGTTTAAAACCTTTTTTGGAATTCTTCAAATGCCAAAATTTTTGCTTTCTTATTTATGTTGGGTGCATCTCCCATCTCTTTTAAATTAAGGATCCAGACACAGAGTCCTAATTGTAATTCATAGGTTTAGGTGTTCCAAAACTCTGAAATAAGACATTATTATTTAAAGTCTACTGCCCAGCTGACTTTCCTACTTTCTTAATCTCTCTTTCTTTAGACACTCTATAATCTTGACAGAAAGATTCACTGTGAATGGCTGAGCTCATTCCAGAGAGAAATTTTGTATAATAAATACTATGCTGGTTAAGAGCAATGCATGGTGTTTTCAATCTATAGTGTATTTATGGACTCATGGACTGCACAGCCTGTATTTTTGATTCAGTGTATCCAAGGGAGGGTCCAAGAACATGCATTTTTTAAAACACACATACACACACACACACACACACACATCCTGCTACCGGGTGTTTGGCCCACATTTGAGAAAAATTACGCTTACAGGTTGATATTTGTTTCATGTTCCTTCTCTATAGTGAGATGGTAACACCTTTTAATCTGAATTCCTTGATGTCGCTTTTCTGTAAAGTTCTTTAGAAAATACCTGCTGACACTCTGTATATACACCAGCAATGATTTTGTTCATACTATTCTCTTTCTTACTAATGTAGGTACTCTATTCTGCTTACTACTCACTTGGAAGCTTTTAAACTAGCTTTGTGTAATTCTTATTGTAAACTCACTCCCTATTTAGCAGAATAGTGCTCAAAAATCCATTTCCAGTGTGAACTATCAAGTATTCTCATGGTTCAGTACAGAGTTGTAGCAACTCAGCATTTGAAGTGTTCACTCATTCATCTCATTGGCATGTATGCTAAGAACTTATTTGCATAAAGATGGATATTATAAATTGATATGCATAACATATCAGTTTGTTTAAAACCTCACTCTGAAGTACTCTCCTGCTTCCTTGTGAACAAAGTTCTGAAAGCATTCCCAGTGACCTGATGTACCATAAGCGTGAAGACACAGATGTGAAATCATGTTTCAATCAAACATATGCATGAGTCCTTTATTAGGTTCTAAATGAAGTTTACTTAGAATACTAAAACTTTTTTTGCACAGTGCGCTGAAATGACTTGTTCATGTGATTTTTCTGAAATTGACTGCCATTCATTCAAACATTATTTATTCAACACCTCCTGCATTAATTATACTCTATTGAGCATTCTGAAAGATATAAAAGCAGTTTAAAAAGTCCATCCTACTCCAACCCTAGAAATGCATTTTTCCTCAGAAGAAGTAAAGAATTGAAGAATAAAGTCTAATAAAATAAAACAGAAGAGAATTAATGATAACTTGGCTATTAAGCTCAGCAGCAATAGAATCAAATATGAGTTGACTTATTGACTTCACATTTTTCTCTGTATTTTGCTTCCTTTATCTCATATACATATCTATAGAGGCATTTATTCAAATCCACTTAGGATATACAGTTGCATTTATTTTAAAAAAACGATACACTATTTTTTAACTGCCCTTATATCTATTTTAATAGACATGCCTAGTTTGGTGAACATAATACCAGCATAATCAATCTTTGCTGATAATGACCTAGTATTGAATGATATAGTAACACAAAATGAACTGAGAAAAAAATATCTTAAAGATTTTTGACT
Organism: Bison bison bison; assembly: GCF_000754665.1. Classification (NCBI taxonomy): domain Eukaryota; kingdom Metazoa; phylum Chordata; class Mammalia; order Artiodactyla; family Bovidae; genus Bison; species Bison bison. Next base: position 1,737,298 of record NW_011494851.1, on the reverse strand, counting down.
ATTGGGAGTATTTTAATTTATTCTGTTACATCTAATTTTATTAATATTTGACAGTCCACTTAATGCTTTATTGGAATTCAGTCAGAGCAAATTACTGATTTTGTAGCTTGGCACAAAGACACCAATATCTTCTTTGTCAAAACAAGCATCAAGCTTGAGGAATTTATTTGAAGATATGAAATGTTTTCCATTAAAATTACTTTGAGTGCTGGCTTTTTGATCTCACTTTTTACAAATTTCTTCCATTAGTAAGAAAAGAGAGGCGAGTTTGTTGAATTTTCAAGCCTGAAAGGCCTGAGGATATGACCTGTACTGCAAACCGATGCTTAAACTACAACTCAAGCAATGATTTCCCTTAGGCTTGTGGTATGAACCAAAAACAAATACAGTCTTATTACAACCACCGTGTCTCTGTGCTTTTATTACATCTATGTATTTTAGGTATATGAATTTAGAGGATGTCTTTCTATTTTTTAAACAATCATTATTTTTCACTAATGAAGTAGTAAATGACATTTAAAGGTGAAAAAATTTATTATTTTATAAATTACTAAAGTTTCAGGCTATAACTTCTGTCATCAGCCATCTGCTCATATTAATAAGACCTCACTTGTTATTACTTACACTCAATTAACCCTTTATATGCTGAGATATAGAAAGACATAGTTGTCTTTCAGAAGAGTCCTTTGTAGACAGTAAATCAGTAGTGTTTTAAAGTTATTATTGGTGGTAATGGACATGATGGTAGTAGTTTAGTGGTTTACAGTATTCCCCCTTACTTGCGGAGAATGCATTCCACAACCCCCAGTAGATGTCTAAAACCTTGGATAGTATGGAGCCCTGTACAGATATACTGTGTTTTTCCTATATGTACATGTCTATGATAAAATTTAATTTATAAATTTGGCACAGTAGAGATTAATGGCAATAACTCTTAATAATAGAACAGTTATAACAATATACTGTAATAAGAGTTATATCAATATAAACTCTCTCTTTCCTAAAATATCTTATTGTACTGTACAAATCTTTTGGTTTTTGTGATGATATGAGATGATAAAAAAAATCAGAGAAGGCAATGGCACCCCACTCCAGTACTCTTGCCTGGAAAATCCCATGGACCGAGGAGCCTGGTAGGCTGTAGTCCATGGGGTCGCTGGGAGTCGGACACGACTGAGTGACTTCACTTTCACTTTTCACTTTCATGCACTGGAGAAGGAAATGGCAACCCACTCCAGTGTTGTTGCCTGGAGAATCCCAGGGACGGGGGAGCCTGGTGGGCTGCCGTCTATGGGGTTGCACAGAGTCGGACAGGACTAAAGTGACTTAGCAGTAGCAGAGATGATGAAATGCCTTTTGGACTAGATAAAATGAATGACCTAGGCATTGTCATGTGGCATTAGGCTTCTGTTAACCTTCTGATGATCTAGCCGAAGGAAGATCATCTGCCTTAAGTAGTCCTGGATGATTTAGCCTTAAAGATGTGGATTTCTGGATGTCAAGAGCAGAGGACGTCAATGATTGGAGACCCTAGGTGGGATGGAGCAGGTTGGTGCAAGATTTTATTAATATCACACTACTCAGAACAGTGGGAAATTGAAAATTTATGAAATGTTAACTTCTGGAATTTTCCATTTAATATCTTTGAACTGATGTTGACTAGGGGTGCCTGAAACCATGAAAAGTGAAAATGTAGAAAAGGTTGTAGGGTAGATACTACTCTATTTTTGTTTTGGCTAACTTTACACCATTGAATTTTATGTATAAGGATAAGGGGCTTCCCTGGAGTGAGGATAAAGGATTCAAAGAGTAAATGAACAGTTTTAAACATTTTCCAATAAGATGTTAATATTGTACTTTTCCTGCAAGCTCAGTCATGTCCAATTGGTACACTTAGAGGAAGCTAAGCAGTCAATTTTAAATGGGATATAAGTCTGTTTTTCCATGGATTTGGACTAGAAATATTAGTGACTTGCCTCCTGAAACTATGAAATCACTGCTGCTAAGTCGCTTCAGTTGTGTCCGACTCTGTGCGACCCCAGAGACGGCAGCAGTGGGTTGCCATTGCCTTCTCCTATGAAATCACACACTTACATAATTGGTAGGTATCATGTAGTTTATATTTTTTCCTCTACTTTCTAAAGCACTATCATTATTTCTAGTCCTACCATTACTTTTCTTTTACAGAAAAAAAAAATCTAACACTGTATGTCACTGTGCTGCTTTTGGTGAAGATGGTATTCACAAGCTTCGTTATTACAAGATAGCAAAGAAAATAAATGTTCTATTAAGCATTTAGAAAATCCCTTGCAGGCTTCTTTAGTTACCTCCACATGAGATGAGGTTATTCAGCTCAACACTGTATGAACTTTGAAAAGAACTAACCATACTGTCTTGCAAAAAAAAAAAAAAAAAAAACAACAAACTATTATTTTGTTAGAGAGTCACATCAATGATGCAGCTAGACTCTAGTGTAACAACAGTCTACTCTCCCTTAATTTTATTGTTTTTGTCTTAGTAATATCAAGTCTTTTTTCATATTTAATCAGAATTTATTTTAAATTCTTTTTTTATTTTAAATTCTTAACTGAATATTCCTTAAACTTACTTTAAATATACTGACAATAATGGTAATGATGATTATAGCAAAAACACTTATCACTAGGTGCCAAGTTCTAGTTTTATAGAGATATGTTAACTAAATTTTCTAGCAAAATATCTAAAATATTTTTGGTGAAATTGAAGAAAGAGACAGGGTTTGCCTTTTATCCCTGAATCTGGTCCTCTTTACCAAATAGCTATTAAATAGCCTTTACATTCTTCATATTCATTCAGTCCTGACCTTTTGTATTGAAAAACTCAAGGTATTTCAGATTTTCTCTAATCCAACCATGGCTTTGGTGTTTTAAATATCCTATACAAGAGTTTAATTATCCTATATATGAAATACATCATATGTGTATTTTTTATTACATAATATTTTCTAAAATACAAACAACCAAAGGTATCACCCAGTATCTTATTTACTTCTCACACCAGCTCATTGAACTATGTAACTTGTATCCCTATTTTACAGAGTGTTTCCTATTTTAACAGAGTATGGATTTAAACTCATAGTTGTTTGACTCTACAGCAAGCAAAAGGCTGCAAATAACATAAATTCAACTAGAATGCACTTAAGCAATGCAGGGAACATATTTTATCATTGAAAAGCACAAGTTTTAGAAACTATTTTATCATGGATCTCGCTCTCTTCTTGGTCTGTTTTGACTCAAGATGGAATTATTTCATGGTAGCAAAATGGCTGAAGCAATTCCAGACATTAGTTGTGTATAACACACCATACAAGAAGGAAAGAAATTTCTCTTCCTCAATTTATCAGCTAAAAGTCCTAGAATTCAAGTGCAAAGGACAGAACGAGAGAGAGATACCACAGAATCCATCACTGTGATGGGGGTTGGGAATAGACAATGCTGGCTCATTCCCCATGGGCTCCCCTAAGGATGTCCTGAGGGTCCTTATCACGAACCCAGATGTAGAGTCATTCCCATCAAAACTCTAAGAAAACTGTAGCATAGATGTAGCATAGGGTAGATAGATGGATTTGAGGAATAAAACTCAGTTTTTTTTATATACACCTGTGAAAGTGAAGTCGCTCAGTGGTGTCCAACTCTTTGCGACCCTGTGGACTTTGGCCTACCAGGCTTCTCCATCCATGGGATTCTCCAGGCAAGAATACTGGAGTGGGTTACCATTTTCTTCTCCAGATACACCTATATGAACCCATAATTCAGTTATTTCCTACCCATTCTGTTGCTAACACTTTGATCCAAAACACTGTTATTTTAAATGATTATGATAGTCTCCTCATGAATGCCTTTGCTTACCCTTGGACTTCCCGAGTTTATTTTCTGCAAAAAGCCACAGGTATCTCTTTAAAGTACATCAAATGATACCAGTTCCCAGCTCAGAATTTTCTCGTGATTCCTTACATCTTTCTCAGAGGAAATGACACAGACCTGAAGGATCTATAGGATCTTTCTTTGCCTATAGGGTCTTTCTTTGGCTGACCTCATCTCCCTGTACTTTCTCATTCTCATTTACTCACTTTACCAGGTATGCTTGCCTCCTTGTTAATCATTGAAATTTCCATGTGTGTTTACACCTCAGGACTTTTCTTCTTCCTGTTACTTCTACTAGAACCATCTTCTCCAAAATTACCATATGTCTTCCTACTTTAGCATTGTTGTTGTTCAGTTGTTAAGTAGTGTCCAACTTTTACAACTCCATGGACTGCAGCACACCAGGCTTCTCTGTCTTTCACTGTCTCCCAGAGTTTGCTCAAACTCATGTCCATTGAGTTAGTCATGCTATCTAACCATCTTATCCTCTGTTGTCCCCTCCTTTTGCCTTCAGTCTTTCTCAGCATCAGGGTCTTTACCAGTGAGTAGGCTCTTTGCATCAGGTGGCCAACATATTGAAGCTTGAGCATCAGTCCTTCCAATGAATATTCAGGACTGATTTCCTTTAGGTTTGACTGATTTGATCTCCATGCAGTCCAAGGACTCTCAAGAGTCTTTACCAGCACCATGTTCAAAAGCATCAATTCTTCAGAACTCAGCCTTCCTTATGGTCCAACTCTCCTATCATATATGACTACTGGAAAAACCATAACTTTGACTATATGTACCTTTGCGGGCAAAGTGATGTCTCAGCTTTTTAATATGCTGTCTAGGTTTGTCATAGCTTTTCTTCCAAGGCATAATAAATGCCTTTTGCATAAATATCTCTTCAGAAATGTTTTCTGACATCCTATTTATAAATGCATGCTTATGCTAGTGCATATGCACTGCACTCACACACGTCCTTCATCTTGACCTTTCTTATCCCACTTACCAGTTTTATTTATTTTTTGCACACAACATAGCTCTTTCTAACACTATGTAATTGACTTTGTGTATCTTTTTTGTTTTACCCTGAGAATGTAAGTTCTATCAAGTGCAGGAATATTACTACTGTTTCTTGCCAAGAAATGCACCTGCATGTAGAAAGAATTTGATAATTATTTGTTGAAAGAATGAGTGAATGAACAAATGACTGAAAATCTTTTTACAAATAGGTATTGTCTTAGAATACCTGCTTGGACTTAGAATAGGTATTCTAATAGAATACCTATTTGTACCTATTGGACTTCCCTTGTGGCTCAGTCAGTAAAGAGTCTACCTGCAATGCAGGAGACCCGGGTTCAGTTCCTGAGTCAGGAAGATTCCCTGGAGAAGGAAATGGCAACCCACTCTACTTTTCTTGCCTGGAGAATCCCATGAACAGAGGAGCCTTCCAGGCTACACTCTATGGGGTCACAAGAGTCGGACACAATTGAGCTACTAAGCACAGTGTCTTAGAAAATTCCAGACTTTGCTCTTTATACAGCAAAACAGTTACATCTTTCTAATTCTCAAACTTGCATTAAAAGATGTCATTTGATTTGCTGATAGCATGGGATACCACGTAGGAGACACCCCCTAGATCCGTTACCTTTACTTTGTTTGGGTAGCTCCTACTCAATATTTATTTCTCAGCTAAGATGACTCCTTTCAAGAAGCTGTCTTTAAGTCAACAAATCTGAGATAGGTGTTTCACTTCAGTGTTCTGAAACCTTAACACTCTCATGCAAGTATGCTTTCATTTCCTTTCTTATTTCTTTACCTCTCTCTGCTATATGCTCCTTGTTATTGTTGTTTAGTTGCTGAGTCATGTCCAACTCTTTACGACCCCATGGACTGTACCCTGCCAGGCTTCTCTGTCCATGGGATTTCCCAGGAAAGAATACTGGAGTGGGTTGCCATTTCCTTTTCCATGGGATCTTCCCTGACCTAGGGATTGATCCACTTCAGTTCAGTTCAGTTCAGTCGCTCAGTTGTGTCCGACTCTTTGCTACCCCATGAACTGCAGCACGCCAGGCCTCCCTGTCCATCACCAACTCCCGGAGTTCACCCAAACTCATGTCCATTGAGTTGGTGTTGCCATCTAGCCACTCATCCTCTGTCGTCCATTTTTCCTCCTTCCCCCAATCCCTCCCAGCATCAGAGTCTTTTCCAGTGAGTCAACTCTTCTCATGAGGTGGCCAAAGTATTGGAGTTTCAGCTTTAGCATCAGTCCTTCCAAAGAACACCCAGGGCTGATCTTCTTTAGGATGGACTTGTTGGATCTCCTTGCAGTCCAAGGGACTCTCAAGAGTCTTCTCCAGCACCACAGTTCAAAAGCATCAATTCTTCGGTGCTCAGCTTTCTTCACAGTCCACCTTTCATATCCATACATGACCACTGGAAAAACCATAGCCTTGACTCGACGAACCTTTGTTGGCAAAGTAATGTCTCTGCTTTTGAATATGCTATCTAGGTTGGTCATAACTTTCCTTCCAAGGAGTAAGCGTCTTTTAATTTCATGGCTGCAACCACCATCTGCAGTGATTTTGGAGCCCCCAAAAATAAAGTCTGACACTGTTTCCACTGTTTCCCCATCTATTTCCCATGATCCACCTGGTAACCCCATAAGCTCCTTGAGGGCACTGATTATGTATGTTTATCTATGACTGAAGTCTCACTGACTAGTATAGTTCTAACATACAACAGGTACTCATAAATTATTAAATAATGAAATTAATTGAAGTGTTATTAATTTTCAAAAATCAGGTTATTTTTGTAAGTAATATTATTAATAGAGAACTGATCTCCTCTCAGTACTAATACCAATTCATCCTGACTCTTCAGGAGCCCCAGAACAATTTTTCTTTCCAGATGAAATTACCCTAATTTTGCCAGCATTCGTATTTGGTCATAATCTATGTTTTAAATAATACTGCCTGTTTTTTTCTTAAAATAATGAAAATACTTCTTCAAGTATACATTAATCCACTTGAGAATTTAATTATTTCATAAGTTGTTACGTCAAAATAATTATTAGGTAAAACTATCACAGCTTTTGGTTTTTCAGTTCTTGTATGATTGTAAATTGTTATTTATTTAGATTAAGTTAATAGAATGTCTTAAAAGTTCCTGGTTGTCCTTTGTGTTGCCTTATCAGTTCCTGGAGGCAAATTTCACATATCTTCTCTATTTTCTTCTTCTTTTTTTTTTTTCTTTTTTAATTTCTAGGCATGCTAGTCATTTTAAATTGGTTCTGAATAGAAGAAGAGTTGTAGAAAAGAATCTATATGTGGAAAGACAGATGATTTTTGAAACTTAATTATTTAAAATGAACAAAATAGAATCCCAACCAATGCACATTTGCAAAACTCCTACACTGTACATTTATAATGAGTTATTACTGTATTTAGTATATGCCTGGATTTTCTTTCTTATTTTTCATGATACTCTGAAACTACGATTTTTTTGGTTTTCTTAGAATAGGTTAAAGGCAGTGTGGGGTCTCTAAGTAAATTCCCATTTCATATTGTTATTATCTTATGGATATGGGGTTTTTAGATGAAGGAAAACAAATAGAATAATGAATAATTTGCTTAACCTTAATTGCTGAGAAAAATTTATAGATTTTTTTAAAATTTTATTTTATTTTTAAACTTTACAATATTGTATTAGTTTTGCAAATATCGAAATGAATCCGCCACAGGTATACCTGTGTTCCCCATCCTGAACCCTCCTCCCTCCTCCCTCCCCATACCCTCCCTCTGGGTCGTCCCAGTGCACCAGCCCCAAGCATCCAGTATCATGCATCGAACCTGGACTGGCGTCTCGTTTCATACATGAAATTAAGAAGCATTTTTCATTATTTGCTAAATCATCTTTGATGTTAACATTTTAAGAGTTGTGACCATTGCTTTTTATCCCTTCTTAGGATCTCTGTACATATCAGCAACAATATTAATACCAAAAATATTCCTGCCCCTGCCAAGAGAAATGTGTTTGTTTAAAATTAAAAACTAAATAAAAGAAAAATCCTACAAAGACTTGTATATGATTTATATTGTAGGTGACTTTTTGACAACATCTGACAGGATTTATATGTAACTGAATGGATTTATTTTAAATGAGGACAGTAAAAAGTGAAATAATTGTCAAAGGCTACTTAATACTTGGAAGATTTTATGCTGCGATGTGGATGTCTGAAATCCCTATTCAGTGCTCTTCACACTTAACCTTGTGGATTCTTTGATGTTCTTTCTTTTTAATAGTGCAAACACTGGTATAAAGAGCTTCCTATTACTTCAAAGATTCTTTATGAATAGCAGTGATATTTCTTATAACTTTTGTTATGAGAAACTCATGACTGTGACATATTAAGAAGGAAAATCCAGTTTAAAAGAATTTTCTTCACTGGTATCACTGAAACTATGAATTCCATGCCTAACATAAGATTATAAGAGATAGATTTCACAAAGTTTTGTCTTGTGAATGTCATTACTAAATGCCCAAGGGAAGAGTATTCTGTCCTGAATGGTCTTCCAAATAAAAAGCTGCCCTGGATATAGAATCCGTGAGATTCTCAACACATCCGTGAGAACACACATTGCAAGTGGCGGAGAGACTTTATCCTCTTTAAACCAAAAAAAAAACAAAAACAAACAACTGTTACTTTTAAACAATTTTAACAATTAATTAAACAAAATTTTAAAATTTTATTTTAAACAATACTGTTTAGTTTCAATGCAAATATAAATTATATGCCTATGTTTGCATTCATAATATAACTTCTTTGTCAGGTACTAGATTAAACATTAGTAACAGCTTCAGCAATAAAAATACAAACTGATACCTCTGTGTACTATACACTGTTCTCCTGGGAAAATATTAAAAAATATTTACTTAAAAGTGGTGGCTACTAAGTACAGTTTTATATTCTCAAGATTGCATTAATTATCATAAATTTTTTAGAGGCCCGGCTAAAGAGTTTGTTTCCTTCTGTCTATATGAAGACATAGAGTTTCTGTTTAAGCTTCCAGGTCCTGGAATAAAAATAATAGCTATAATAGAATATAAAAACACTTAAAGCTCCTTCCATTAAGAGATGAAAGCTCTTTTTCCAACTGTTCAATCTGGGTGGGCTTATGATGTTCCTTGAGTAATAGAATATGAGAGAAGTGAGGTGTAAATTCTTTAGCCCAGACCTCTGAAGACTGGTAGCTCCATGCCCCACCTCTTGAAACCCTGAGATCATACTTTGCTGAGGAAGCCTGCTCTAGCCTTTTGGAAGATGAGAGCGCCTTGAGAGTTTGGGCTTTGCCCTTCCCATTAGAAACCCTAGACTTGAGAACGAGGATGTCTGGGACAAGCCTAGTGTCCAGACATTCTATGAGATGAATGCAGCCATGTGACTAAATCCAGACAAGACCTGCAGAAGTATCACCCAGCTAATGCCTAGACTTGTGGAAATAGTAAATCATTGTTGACCTAAGTTAACTAATTTGGGGGCTTTTTCCTTACAGAAACTGGAAATAGCCAGCATCTGTGGTATACTTCAAAATGCCTTGAAATGCTCTGAATACATAATGAATGTCACTTCATTATCACTTTCATCATTCCTCATTTACTGAGAAAATTTTTCACATAGAAAAATTGAATCCACTTACATAGAATCATGTGTGCTCAGTCACTTCAGTTGTGTTTGACTCTTTGCGACCTTGTAGATGGTAGCCCAACAGGCTCTTCTGTCCATAGAATTCTCCAGGCAAGAATATTGTAGTTGTTTACTGTTTACTCCTCCAGGGAATCTTCCTCACCTAGGGATCAAACCCACCTCTTTTATGTCTCCTGAATTGGCATGTGGGTTCTTTATCACCAATGCACCAGTAGAAAAATCAATTTAATCCAGGCAATTTTGTTTCAAGAGCATCATATTAACCACTATCATATTCATTCTCAAAAGATAATTCAGAAATCAACCTAGGTGATTTATTCTTAAAATACAAAACACCAAACTTCTCCAGTAGCCCTGTTTTATGTATGAATTGTACTGTTTATCTATTTGTCTATCAGTCTCTCTACCTGATACCTGGTTTCCCTGATAGTTCAGTTGGTAAAGAATCCGCCTGCAATACAGGAGGAAAGGAAAGTGAAGTCGCTCAGTCATGTCCGACTCTTTGCAACCCCATGGACTGTAGCCTACCAGGCTCCTCTGTCCATGGGATTTTCCAGGCAATAGTACTGGAGTGGATTACCAGGTTGGATTCCTGGGCTGGGAAGATCAGCTGGAGAAAGGGATGCGCTACCCACTCCAATATTCTTGGGCTTCCCTTGTGGCTCAGCTGGTAAAGAATTTGCACACGATGCAAGAGACCTGGGTTCAATCCCTAGGTTGTGAAGATCCCCTGGAGAAGGGGAAGGCTACCCAGTCTAGTATTCTGGCTTGGAGAATTCCATAGACTATCCATAGTGTCGCGAAGAATCCGACATGACTGAGCAACTTTCATTTTCACTTTTCTTTCTGTCTGCCTTTCTCTCCATCAACTTCACTGTGCACATGTCCATTCCTCCCATAATAGGCATGCTCTACTCGGTTAACTGCATAATTATTCAATATCAGTTACATTCTGTCACTTTATCTCTGTAAGTCTAGCCTGAGTTTCTTTTATTAAAATATATCTACTTGGCTTTTATCATATAGTTCCTCTACCTGACATTGATCTTGAAAAGTCATTATTTTAGCAGTTATTTAATATATTCCAGACAAAAGGTTAAATAATTTACATTCGGTAGTCATTTAATTCTCTAGCATCCTATGTGGAATCTTCATTTGAAGCCAAGAAAACTGAAGCCCATGGTGTTTAAGAGTTATTCAGTACTATAGTTATTGATGAAACTCAGATTTGAATCATGTCTGGCTATCTCTAGTCACATAAATTCATATTTGGAAATAAAAACATAAAAATATGCATTTGAAATTTGACTGTATGATATTAAAATTCTACATAGATAAATATAACTCTGTACCCATATATACTTAATTTTGCTAAACATATTTTATCACCAGAATCAATGTACATATCTGTAAATATGTTATTTTAAAAATTAAAACATGTTTATTTACTTTCAAGACATTAACATTACAACAAATAGTAAAACTGGAAAGGTCAAAAAACCATTATTTATGAATTTATCAGGCTGAAGTTCAAGGTAATTCTTTACAGAGGGTAGATTATTTTAAAATAGGATTTGGGTGGGGTTTTCTATTGACAACAGTAGTTCTCAATAAAAATTCCTTTTCTCTTTAGTTATCAAACAAGTAATTTATGTTGACTTGAATAGCTGAATATTTTAGAATCAGCAAATACATTCTTAGTTGATTCTTCTATTTCAAAATACTTAATTCCTTAGATTTCTTTTATAAAATTATGCAGTCCTCAATGTTGGTTCTAATAGAGTTAGTGTTCCTTTCATCCCCATTCTAATAAAGAATAGATTGAAAATGCTTAGGCACATAAATTTGGGGTTTTATTTTATTTTTCCTATGTTTGGAAAATTTGTAATGGTAAATAACCTTATGCTGTATATTTTCCTCTTATCCTGCATATAAGAAGTTACAAGAAGATCTGCAGATAATCATGTCTTAGAAGTAAGCCATACATGACTAAATAAGATCAATCACTGACTTGATTCCCTTATTACAAGCGAAAACCTTATCTCCAGTTAATCGTTCATAGTTATATTGAGCGGTTGATGATATTTATAAGTTGATTTGTAAGTATATGAAAATACTTAAAAATATAAGAAGTATGAAAATACCCAGAAAGTGGTGATTTTTCCATGATATATCACAATTGAGGAATATTTGGAAAGTAGTTTTCTATAAATTAAGGTTAATTTTTTAATTGCTATTTTGTTTTTCCTTTGGTTTTCATTGTAGTGATGGAGTATGATAATTGGCAAGTATAAGATCACAAAATTTGAGTTGGAGCCCATTTGTAAGATACAATATTTCTCTTAATTTGTTTCTAGATCCAATCTGAATTAGGAATTAAAGTATTGAACATGATTATTATATTCCTAGGATATGCATGGTACATAGTTGGCCCCTATTTAATCTCCAACAGCAAGAAACAAAATAATTCAGATTTCTGATTATGCTTATCACTCACCTTGATTGCTGGAATGAGAATGTAAAAATGTAACTGATTCCTAGTCTTTTGAAAAACCAGATGTGAAAATTCACATGCATTTCCATTGTATGGCTTACACACTTAAAATTAATGAAAGAGAAAGACTTTTTTGATATTTAAGAGAGTAAATTCATATTAATGAATATAGTAACTCACTTATTGATGGTGATATTAATCTAATATTCTAAGTGGAGCAAAATGCACATAAATAAATCTTATCAGTGAATGGCTAATTAAGTGATTGAACAAATTCATGTATATATGATATTTACATTAACCACATTTCTATTAGTACATTTAGTCTGTAATAATTTTGATACCTACTATTAGAAAGACCTTATTCTAGGCAGTATTCAAAATAGAGAAATCATAATTACTATCTTCAGTGAGTTGTTGTTGTTCAATCACTCAGTCATGTCCAACTCTTTGGGACCCCAGCATGGCAGGCCTCCCTGACTTTCACTACCTCCTGGAGTTTGCTTAAACTCATGTCCATTCAATCAGTGATACCATCCAGTCATCTCATCCTCTGTTGTCCCCTTGTCTTCCTGCCTTCAGTCTTTCCCAGCACCAAGATCTTTTGCAATGAGTTGGCTTTTCGCATCAGGTGGCCAAAGTATTGGAGCTTCAGCTTCAGAATCAGTCCTTCCAATGAATATTCAGGTTCTTCAGTGTGTATAGAGTATAAAATGAGTAATTATATACATATATATATACATATAAGTAACTATAAGATAAGGTTAAACGTAGGTCTGTTAAGGAGATTAGTAAATCATTGGGGACTTTCAGAAGAAATAGTAATTATTTTCAGATAATAGGATAAAATATCTCCTTATTTCATGAAATACTGTTTGAATGAGGTCATGAAATGTAGGTAGAATTGGGACATACTGAGGCTGGAAAAACATGCTAGACTGTGGAGAAGCATATTGAGTAAAAGCAGAGAAGTATTGTAAAAGATGCATGTGAAGAACTTCAGGTGGTCCAGTTTGATTGTGCAGTATGTAAAACAGTGGGATTATAAGTTTGGAAAGGTAAATTGGTGCATGATTTTGGAAAGCTTTAATACCAGCGTAAGAAGATTTAATTTTCTATGTATTGAAGAGCCATTAATATTTCTGCATATGATATTAAATTCATTCCTTCAAATTTTTGAGATAAAATAATTGAAAATAAAAAATTTAAATATGAAAAATTATTAGACGTTTATATAGTCATTTATCATGTTATCGGGACCTCCTTCAAGAAGATTTTCTTAAGCAACCTTCCTTATAATGAATCTAAATAGCATACATTTGTATGTTACATTGGCATCTCACGTAATCTAGGACCCTGATGCAATAGATATAGTGTTGGTCAAAGTATCTACATTTGTAATAATTATACCTACTAATTCTGATGTAGTAGGTGCTGAGCTATGCTTAGAAAACCACTCTTTTAGGCCATGAGACTCCTCAGTAAACAGAAAAACAATCCATTGTAGAAAAGCACATTGATTTGAAAATATGAGTTCTGGTGTCCTCTTCTGGGATATACATTTAGAAATGATTTTTAACAAATATTAGTTTACAGGGGCTTCCCTAGTTGCTCAGACAGTAAAACAATCAGCCTGAAATGTGGGAGACCTGGGTTCGATCCCTGGGTTGGGAAGGTCCCCTGGAGGAGGGCATGGAAACCCACTCCAGTATTCTTGCCTGGAGAATCCCCATGGACAGAGAAGCATGACAAGCTACAGTCCTTTGGGTCGCACAGAGTCAGATACGACTGAGCAACTATGCACACATTAGTTTACATATAGAATATATTCTCAAATCAAAGAGAAATCGATTTTAGCAGAGGAGAAATGGAGGGTGATGTTATTATTTATGTAATATATAAATTATAAAGTTCTTACTGTGTTTTCATAAATTCAACTATTCGGTTCTTATGATGACCCTATATATAGGCATAATGTTTTCTTCATTTAACAGATGAGGACACTGAGTTTAGAGAACTTGTTAAAGTTCTTGTTAAAGAGAACCTAAGTCAAATAAATGTTAAATCCAGTATACAAGCCAGGCAGGCTGATACCATACTCCATTCCATTAACCAAAGCAAGATGCAGTTTCTCCAGTGTGGTCCTCCCTCTTCCATTCTTACAGGAGAAATAAATATGGTATGTTTATTTCAGTTCACAGATGAAAGTACATGTAGCTTATTAAAATAAGTTTGTTAGTAGTATTAGTGTTTCCTGGAGGTCAGTTCTAAGATTATCATTTCTCTCCACTCTTTGTTGGTTACACTGATTTACATTATACCTTAATAAGACAATGAAATTTATCATGTGAATGATATTTATTGCTACAGTGAGATAGCAAATAAACTCTTCAGGTTATGCATTTTCATGTACTAAGCAGTTTAATCAGATTGAGAGGAACAAAGTAATGATTTCATGTATATCAATGTGCTTCCATTGCTTGGAATGGAAAGGACATTTTCATTTATTACAAATCAAGTTTGAGAATGTGGGTAGGTGGCATATTATAAATCAACTAATATTGTATGTTTATTTTACATGCTTTTTTTCCTCCCATAGCTGATGTACTTCAGTGGAATCATATTTGACTAATATAATTGTTTTTATGCACCTTTTATGTTGATTAAATTTTTAATTAAACATTTCCAAGACCCATTAATTACTTGGCTCCCTTCAAGCTCTCCCATCAGAAGTTAAGCAGCATACATGATTAGTTAAAAACACAGTGTTCTTGTGACACACTAATCAGTATTAACATTTCATCAGTGATTCTAAAACAAAGTGCATGTTTTTCCTTTTTTACTGGTCTTTAATAAATTGAAGAAAACAGAACAGCTACCACAGTATGTTTCAGTTCAGTTCAGTTCAGTTGCTCAGCCGGGTCCAACTCTTTGCGATCCCATGAATTGCAGCATGCCAGGCCTGCCTGTCCATCACCAACTCCCGGAGTTCACACAAACTCATGTCCATTGAGTTGGTGATGCCATCCAGCCATCTCATCCTCTGTCGTCCCCTTCTCCTCCTGCCCCCAATCCCTCCCAGCAGCAGAGTCTTTTATAATGAGTCAACTCTTTGCATGAGGTGGCCAAGGTATTGGAGTTTCAGCTTTAGCATCAGTCCTTCCAGTGAACACCCAGGACTGATCTCCTTTAGAATGGATTGGTTGGATCTCCTTGCAGTCCAAGGGACTCTCAAGAGTCTTCTCCAACACCACAGTTCAAAAGCATCGATTCTTCGGTGCTCAGCTTTCTTCACAGTCCAACTCTCACATCCATACATGACCACAGGAAAAACTATAGCCTTGACTAGATGGACCTTTGTTGGCAAAGTAATGAAGTAATGTCTCTGCTTTTGAATATGCTATCTAGGTTGGTCATAACTTTCCTTCCAAGGAGTGTCTTTTAATTTCATGGCTGCAGTCACCATCTGCAGTGATTTTGGAGCCCCCCAAAATAAAGTCTGACACTGTTTCCACTGTTTCCCCATCTATTTGCCATGAAGTGATGGGACCAGATGCCATGATCTTCGTTTTCTGAATGTTGAGCTTTAAGCCAAGTTTTTCACTCTCCTTTTTTACTTTCATCAAGAGGCTTTTTAGTTCCTCTTCACTTTCTGCCATAAGGGTGGTGTCATCTGTATATCTGAGGTTATTGATATTTGTCCCCGCAATCTTGATTCTAGCTTGTGCTTCTTCCAGCCCAGCGTTTCTCATGATGTACTGTGCATATAATTTAAATAAGCAGGGAATTTTATGCTACTATTCCCTCCTTTCCTATTCCCATGAAGGAAAAGATACCTGAAGAGCAGTAGAAAGCTGGATTCAAAAACAGAATCAGAGAATCCAATGCTGTGAAATCTGCCAGGGTGGGCACAGGCAGTAAAGACCGGCCTCTGCTATAGAAACTCCCTGGGCTGTCTTCTGAGAATCTCTTTCTTTCAGTGCCAGACTGGCAGAACACTGTTCAGCCATTCACTCTTCATTGTTCTTATTTTCAAGCAAATTTGCATAGTAGTTATCCATACTGATTCATGGTTTTCCTTTTAACAAGTTTCTTTCTCCTCCCAACTTTCCTTTGGCAGCCTTTACTAAGTTGAGAAGGAAAAATAATGCCCTTCTGAATGGCCCTGAAATCTGATCTTTCCTTGAAAAGGAGAGAAGGAAGTCTTTCCAAATTCGATTCATAAAAATAAAGATGTGTAGATTTTTTTTTAAACCATATGTGGTCTTTAAGCAGAACAAGTCCTAGACTTTTAGACTGAGGTAACATTTGTCTAATGGGCGTCTGGCATTGATCTGAGCTTCTAAATACACACTGGAAAGATTTTACATTTGATGAATTACCTTTCTTCCATGTTTGCAGAGGGTCCCTTGAACATTGCATAAGACCAACACTTTTCATGATGCAAAATTTGTTTTTTGTCTTTCAGAACTTTCTTCCTGTCTAGAATTCAGTTATTTCAAAACATATGAATATATAATATTTTCCTTTTTGTTCATCATTAATTTCTTAATCTCTTTTTTACCATAAAATTTATATATCTTTATTTGCAACACTTCCATTGCTGCCATACTTTTACACTCAAATACATAAGATTAAAATGTTCTTGACATATTTTATAATTATGCAAATGCCCAGGAAATATGAGCAGCAATTAGCAAGCCAATAACTTCTACTTAAATGATTGCCCACAACTGCTATTGCTGAGAGAAGTTAGTTCTATGTTCGCAGCAAGTTCTTGAGTCACAATTACATGACCCAAATTAGCTTGATAGAAAAAGCAATGATGTGATCACCTAATTCTATCCCTGTCTGATTCTCTTTTTCTCTACGTGGAAACCTCAGCTAAATTGTTTCTCAATTATCAAAAATTTTTGAGTCACCTTGGTGAAATTTTGCTTTAAAAATACAGTTACAGCATCTTTACACTTATCTGTTTAAAAAAATCTAGAATCTGAAGTTTTTTTGATGTGATAGAAAAGCCATACTGTTTTATGTATGCTGTTCACAGTAATCTGAATTTAGGTGTTATTAATTCTGTAAATTTAATAATCTTTTCTCAAATAGCTGGTTATTTCTAAAGAATTCTGTGCCTTTCCAGGGCAGTTTTATTTGATCTAAAGTGTTGGCAAAGAATTAAAAATCTTAACATTAATTCATTTTCACATATTTTGGAAAGAAAGGTAGATAACCGATTGAACAGGAGTGTTTAAAATCTCATACTTAGTAGGTGTAGAATTTTACTCTGCTACTCTTATAATTTTTACACATCAAACCACTTAGGAATATTTCTCCACTCTTTTGTTAGTATTTAAAAGTAAATATAATTTTTCATGTCTGCTGATACAGTACAATTAGAAAAATAGCTTACATTATGAGTATTATGAAATGATTAACCATGAAACACACTTTTGCGGATCTGTGTTCATATAACTTATAATGCTTCCATGGAAAGAAAAGATATTTGAAACGACAGCACGTTTTTTCCATTGCAGTTCAAAGATTATTCTCATTTATTACCACAAGCTTTCTCCTTTAATTTTTTCTAAATTTCTAGAACCATTGTTTATATGCACAAAGATTGAAGAAATAAGTTCCTAAAAACTGTTGTTCAGTGAAAATGGAAAATATAGGAAGGAAAAAGAAAAATGAACATCCTAGCAAAACTTTTCCTTTTCTAGAGTGAATTTTTCCTTCTCCTTTTTAAAAAATATTTAGTGTTTTACTAAAAATATATAAATGCTAAATAAAACACAGAATTAATATGGTGCAACAGCTGGTCTTACTTATGAATCATTTGAGCACTCTAATTTCCTTCTTGCTTCTGCTATACTTTCTAATTTAAAGACAAATATTAGTCATTTTAGTTTCTTTGTTTGCATTCATAGAAAATGACAGTTTAAAAATTGTTTTAAATGAATTCATAAGCACTAAAATTTTGCTCTCTAATTTTTAATTTATGAGATCTCACAGCCATGGAACATTGATTTCTTTTGCTTTCTTTTGTTTTTTAGCTGAGCGAGGTAGTGTACCTTGTTTTACGCAGTGGTCTGTCTCTGTCACAAGTTTACTTGGAATGGCTACCCCTTCCCTCCCTGTGCAACTGTGTGTATGTGTGTGTGTGAAGTAATGAAGAATACTGCAGATACGTTTTCTGACATAACTTGGCAATTAAAGTTTTTCATGAATTACATTTTCATTAACTTTAGGAATAGGAATGTTAATTTATTTGATATTTATAACAAAAATTCAATATTTCATGTGGAAAGAAATGTCTCTTTAAATAATTGTACAGTAATTGATTATGAATTTTAACTGCTGCCACACTAAGTAGCAAGTACTAAAGTGGTTAAAAAACATATATAAAATATACATAAACAAGAACAACAGCATTTTGAAATGAAACTACATGAAATTTTTCAATAAAATTTTGTTTTTTTTCTCTCCATAGCACATTATCCTAATGAGTCTAAAATATTTCACTGAATCTATTTCTCCACCTACTCAAACCTCATCTTTACCTGTACAGTAATTTTAAAGAAAGGAAATATGAGCTTTAACTATCAAAAGAATGTGACTTTGGGATAGATACGTTAATTAGCTTTACTGTGGTGATCAAAACATAAAGCATACATGTATCAAAACTTCACATTGTACCCTTTGAATATATACAATTTTTATCTGTCAATCATGTTTCAGTAAAGCTGAGAAAATATCACTAAGTTAAAAAATAAAATGTTGTAAATTTACAGAAGAAAATTATAATAATTAAACTAGAATTAAAAAAAAAAAAATCCTCCTTGCAACAGTCTTCTGAATACCTTATGTGTACTCCCTCTTATGGACACCTTCTGTTCCTGCTCACATTCATGAATCCTTCCTTCTAAATGACAACAAAACACAATCAGTCATAAACATCTGACATTGCTGATTTATATGTATCTGACCACAATGTCAGCCCTACTTAGATTATTCCAGAAATTTTGCTATACAGGAGGAAAATGAAATTTCATGTTAAAAGCCCTTGTATGTGGTTATGAAAAGTTTCCATCATTTTAATAATACTGTTGATAAAATGGTTTTTAGCCGTGCTCAGGGGTGTATTTTATTTGATTTTTATTTTATATAGTTTAATATACATTATTTTATATTTCATAACTATAAATTCAGTTGTTATAAAAGTGTCATTCTGTTATTTGAATGTCATATTTAGGTGTAATAATTATATTTTTAAATATGCTTTTTGTGTAACTTTGAATTAATATGCCTAGTATATATATATAGAGAGAGATGGTGATTGGAATATACTTGGGATTGTAGTCTAAAGACAATTGTGGTTTTTCTTTTTTTTTCAATTTTGCTTAAAAATTTTTTTTAACTACTGTTGCCTTTTGGATAGTCAGTATATGTAATGCAAAATATGTCACAGAAACAAGCTATTTTTCACTCAAAAGTGATTGAAGCCATCTGTTCTATTAGCCAGACTTTATCATGGAAAGATGGGCACTTCTGAACAGCCTCTAGGGTGCTTCATAAGTCTTTGAAGTACCGTTAGAAGGGCTGTGATGAGGAATAAGGTTTCACTGTTCATGCTCCAGGCATTAGTCAAAACAGTCTCATGCATGAATACCCTTTTGAGACTTATAAAGTTATACTGAAAGCGGCACAGCACTGCTCTTCTTTCCATTTTAAGAGAGAGGACAGAGGAGGAAAAACCAATGTAGGATTTGTACTGATGGATTCTTTGCTACAATTACTCTGAGGTTGTTACAGAGTATTACACTATGCTCTGAGTTTAGAAAGTGAACCAATTATTTGGAAAAATAATGGGGAAATCAGTATGTAGCTAACTTCTTCAGTCAAGAAAAATGAACTGATTTTTTAGTATGTCACTTTCATTTTTTAATCCAAGGACTGGTCCAGTATTTTAATTACTGACTCTAATTTTAATGATTTAATTTATAATTAGAAAAAGATGTTATTTGTAATATTTCACCTAATCACACATTTTCCATTCTGTCTTGAATGTGCAAGTGAAACAGGTGACTGTCAGATTTTACATTGGTCTAAATGTCTGCCCTTCCATGTGGAGTAGGGTCTATGGATCTGGGTTTACTGGACTCTGAAAAGTGTAGTTATAGAAGTGTTCTGTGTTCCACTTTGTAATTGTGAAACAATTCAAAGAAACAAAGTATACATAAAGTGATTTAAGATGCTAGAAGGCTTAAACAGAAAGTTTTCCTCTCCTTAGATTAAATTCTCTTTTACTTTAGGAAAAAGAGCACTAAAATTTCTGTAGTTAAATTCTGACTCCTCTTCCTTCTCTCTCACTGTCTTCCCAGAAGAAATCATGATAATGATATTTGAATGCATTTTTATACTTTTACTAAAACTAGCCATTAATATAAAAATCCGTACTTTATTTTTTAATATATATTTGTTTATAGCTGTGTCAAGTCTTAGTTGTAGCTCACAGGGTCTGTAGTTGTTTCATGGCCTGTGGGATCTTAGTTCCCTGACCAGGGCTTGAATGTGCATCCCCTGCATTGGAAGGCAGATTCGTAATGAAACCAGTCCCAAAATCTGTACTTCAAAATGTGATGTATCATTACTTTTTCACACCTTGCTTTTTATTTAAATATTTTTAGAGTAGTTTTAGTTTCACAGCAAAATTGAGAGGAATGTATAATGATCTCCTACTCCCATGCATGTGCCACTTCCCCTATATCAACTTCCCCTATATCAACTTCCCCATCGTTTTACTTTTGTTGTAACTAATGAAGCCACTATGACACACGGTATTCGTCCAAAGTCCATAGTTTATCTTAAGGTTCACTCTTAATGTTGTATATTCTGCTGCTGCTGCTAAGTCACTTCAGTCATTTCCTACTCTATGCGACCCCATAGACGGCAGCCCACCAGGCTCCGCTGTCCCTGGGATTCTCCAGGCAAGAACACTGGAGTGGGTTGCCATTTCCTTCTCCAATGCGTGAAAGTGAAAAGTGAAAGTGAAGTCGCTCAATTGTGTCCGACTCTTTGCGACCCCATGGACTGCAGCCTATGAGGCTCCTCCGTCCATGCGGTTTTCCAGGCAAGAGTACTGGAGTGGGGTACCATTGCCTTCTCCGGTTGTACATTCTAACATCTTGCTTTTTTAGTACTTTTGAGATTTGTCTACATTGATATCTGTATTCATTTGCTACAGCTGACCTAACAAAGTACCACTAATTGAAGAAATTTATTGTCTCATGGTTATGATGACTAAGATTCCAAAATCAAGTCATTGACCAGGCCATGCTCCCTCTGAAGCCATGAAGGAAGGATCTGTTCTAGATTCTGGTAGTTTTTTTGGTTGGGGGAAGTATGGCCCCACTATTCATCAGAGGTTTTCCCTATGTATGTTAATCTGCCCTATTTCTCATTTTATAAGGACATTGTCATTTTGGACTAGGGACAGTCCTGGTGACCATATTTCTAAAGAAGGTAACATTCACAGGTTCTGGGTTTCAGAAATTCAACATTTTTGGAATGGCCATAATAATGCCTACATGTGAACTTTACTGAATATAAATGCTATATAATTATACTACAGTATAAGCATTCTTTCACTGAAGAATAGTTTGATTTTGTCAACTTTGTTTTCTGTTACAATCACTGCATGTATCTTCTTCTGCCTAGAGTTTTGTTGGGCCAGAGACATGGAATTAAAATTCTTGTATTTTAAGTTTTCTCTTGTTTTTAAGTTTAATAGTGTGCTAAGGTATATACATTCAAAAATGTGGATCAGTGCAAAGGGCCTTTCCCCCAGACTCCCTCTAGTATAATTTGGGTGTTACATGTATCGATTTTTGTTTTCATTGCATTTTTATTGATTTTTTTAAAGAGTACTAAAACTTTTTATATGATTCTTGGCATTTAGGTTTATTATATGAATAGCCTAGTAATTTTAAAACCATTTATTATGTTGAAATATTCCTTTTAAAATTTATATTCACTAGATAGAAAGTTTTTGGTTTTAACTCATGCATATCTCTTTTATTAAACTGAATCTGTTTTTTAAATTTTGTTACACATTATTTTTTATTTTCAAGTTCAGAATTATCAGTCTTTTCTGCATTGTTTGTAATATCTGTGTCAATTTAAAAAATCCTTTCCTGGTATGTGCTGGAAAAATATTCTCATATGTTTTCATCTCAAAATATGTATTTATATTTTTAAATAATTTAATTTGTCTATAATTTGCTTTCTGATATGTTACGATCCTGGCATCGTTTAACACAAATGACTTGCTTTCTCATGTCATTTTTTATGGGCTTTTAATAATGACTCTATAATATATAGCATATTTGTATATACATGACTCTTTTCCTAAACACGTAATTGTGTTTCTTTTTTTATAATTAAAATGGAATAATTATCACTTTGTAATATGTACATAGTGTTTGTATCCTCTTTCTATTTTGGTAGTTGGAGCAACGGGGTGATTGTGGATTTTCTCTGCGTTTGTAGTAGGTTGACGATTATTTTTGTTATTTCTGTTGATGCGCTTTTGTTGTTCTGTAAAGTAGCCTGTTATCAGTGTACATTGTGGTTTATTTGTAGACTGTTTTCTTTCTTCTTTAAAGTCTTAAATTTTTTGTCATCGTGTTCTTAAAGTTTCCATGTGACAAGAAACTGATGTTGAGGTTATTTTCTTTAATAGTTCTTAGAACACAGTTGTTGAAATGGGGAGATACGATAGTCACCTATTTTGGAAATCGGTCATCATTGTCTCTTGAACTCTTGCCTTCTGGCTCTTCCTGCCACCTTCTTTTGGAACTTCTTTAGAAAATTCTGATTTTTCTCAAGTATTCCATGTCTCTTTTCTCTTACAAGTTATTTGTTAATATTTGTCATTCTGTTGTATTTCCTCAGATCTATCGTCTAGAATTTTCTTTGCCATTTCTTTGCCAAGAAAAATTTATTCAGAGAATACTATAAATTCCTAGCAGCTTTTCAGATCACTTTCTGTACAATCCTGTACTTTTTGCAAGTCAATGGAATCCTCTGTAGCAGAGAATTCAACATTTGCAACTGCTTATGTTGGCAAGGAATGGATTATGAAGGCACAGTTTTGACTTAAGGTTGTCTGATTAAAAATAAAAGTAAGATTCAGCAGTCTTCTAGCTTTTGTCAAGTTTTGCTCAAAGAGAAACGAATAAAACCTTGTCACCTTCAAGTACAGCCTTCAGAATTAGAATGTGTGTGTATATATATATGTATGTATATATATATGTATATGTATATATGTTCTCCTTTTTCTATCTATCTCATAGATGTCTCCTCCAAAACAACCTTTTCAGAGAAATCATAGGACAAAAGGAACAATACATTTCTTTGACCTTGATCATAATGATGGTTGCAGAATCTTGAATTCAGTAGCATTTATTTATTTTCAGAATTACATAGAATATCTAAGTGAATATCATAATCTCCACCAAAGAACATATATCTAATTAGAGACTTTTCATATCTAACTGGTGTATTACCCCCATGAGTAGTTTTAATCCATTATTTACAAGGTAAACAAAATAAGCTTTTAAGATGCACACTTGGCACTATCACTCTTCATTGCCCCTGTTTAGCTCACTAGCCTCCTTTCTCACTCTCCAAACTTATAACTTGTGTTGCTGCCATATTGAAACATCATATGCTCTTAAACACATAACACACATACACACACACAGTGTGTTCTTGCTGTCTATAACATACTTCCCTACACTCCCTCAGATGGCTAATTTCTGGACATCATTCATATCTTGATTTGAGTCATTTTCTTTGATCAAACTCACCTGATTTTCAGAGTCAGGAAGAAGTACTCTGCTTATGTTTACCCGTGGTACACTATTCCACCAGGATACTAACTTGCACAGTGCAGCATTGTAATAGCCTCTGTTACTTGCCTGTATTCCTCTCTAGAGTCTAAATGCAGTGGGGTCAATAATTGTGTCTTCTTGTGTATTGTTGTAGTGTCCTAGTACTTTACTCATCACCATTCCTAATATAATGGGGGAAAATATTTATTTATTAAATAACTACATAAATAATGAATAAAGATTTTACTGTCATTATAGCATTCTTTGCCAAATAAACATTTTTGCCGTATACTTCTAAATGCTGTATAAAATAAGTCACACTAAGACAATAAAGTTGATAACTAATATATTAAAAAAGGAATAAATAACTGATACAGCTTAAATAATCAACAAATATATTCATCAAATGCCCTATAAGCCATGTTGAGAAGTTTGCTCTTTTCCTGGAAATGAGTTTTGTTTTACTGATATTCCTTTGACAGCTTGGTATCTAATGACTATGTGGCCAGCATGAAGGAAGGGGCATAAGTTAGGATATTACAGAATCCAGGAAGACGTGTTAGATGTTATTGGGCTGGATGACCGTGGTAGCAAAGGAGGTGGCATGTTTTGAATGTACTTAATAGAAGATTGAAGGATTTTCATTTCTTGAGCTACTAGAAAAATTGATGGAAGAAATTGCCAGTCTTGTTTCTGTGACTGTTACCCTTGTGTGGATTTGAAGTAGTGGATATGAAGCACAACTATTTGAACTAAGATTAATACTTTTATAAAAGAACATTAATCCTTTTGTTAATTTGAATGATGAATACAATGAGTATATTCAGACAACGAGAAGGTCACTGAGTGCATGAATCACCTGCCAGGATATAGGAAAAAATGCTAAAATTTTAGATGGCACAACTAACTTCTTTTAAAGTTTCAGGTTATGGCTGGAGTACAGAGATAATCTTTTGTGTGGTGAATTGAACTGCTTGTAATAAAAAATGATGAACCTTGCTTATCATATATTAGTATTTCATTTTTATGTCTTAATTCTCTATGGGATAGCAAAATTTTGGTCTGCAAAGCAGCAGTTTCAGATGTAGTTAACTTTCTTGATAATAAATTTGCTTGAGGATGTTCACAATCTTGTTGGCATGTTCACTATCCAGGAAGCTGTGTGATCATAAATTTTCTTATAAAGCAGTAATATTTGAAGGCCTCTTGCTATTCAATACTTATTATAAACTGACTCTTCCATCTGATTATCAACACTCCTCTGCATTGACAAGTAGATTGAGTAGGTAGCACTTCCTGTTTTAAAATGTTAATGTATTTGTTCATTCAGTAATGAACTCTATAGCCACATAATGCATTAAAAGAAGAAAATCTGAACTATTCTGAATAATTTGTAAATGAATTTAAAATGTATATATATATATATATATCACAATTTAAATCATCAATCTAAATGGTAAACTCTGAAGTATTTTTAAAAATACTGATTTAGCTTTGTAGTAGAGCCTGAAGTCAGGCAGGTTGATTCCTCCAGTTCCATTCTTCTTTCTCAAGATAGCTTTGGCTATTCTAGGTTTTTTGCATTTCCATATAAATTGTGAAATTATTTGTTCTAACTCTGTGAAGAATACCTTTGGTAGCTTGATGGGGATTGCATTGAATCTATAAATTGCTTTGGGTAGTATACTCATTTTCACTGTATTGATTCTTCCAATGCATGAACATGGTATATTTCTCCATCTATTAGTGTCCTCTTTGATTTCTTTCACCAGTGTTTTATAGTTTTCTATATATAGGTCTTTAGTTTCTTTAGGTAGATATATTCCTAAGTATTTTATTCTTTTTGTTGCAATGGTGAATGTAATTGTTTCCTTAATTTCTCTTTCTGTTTTCTCATTATTAGTGTATAGGAATGCAAGGGATTTCTGTGTGTTGATTTTATATCCTGGAACTTTACTATATTCATTGATTAGTTCTGGTAATTTTCTGGTGGAGTCTTTAGGGTTTTCTATGTAGAGGATCATGTCATCTACAAACAGTGAGAGTTTTACTTCTTCCTTTCCAATTTGGATTCCTTTTATTTATTTTTCTGCTCTGATTGCTGTGTCCAAAACTTCCAGAACTATGTTGAATAGTAATGGTGAAAGTAGGCACCCTTGTCTTGTTCCTGACTTTAAAGGAAATGCTTTCAGTTTTTCACCATTGAGGATAATGTTTGCTGTGGGTTTGTCATATATAGCTTTTATTATGTTGAGGTATGTTCCTTCTATTCCTGCTGTCTGGAGAGTTTTTATCATAAATAGATGTTGAATTTTGTCAAAGGCTTTCTCTGCATCTATTGAGATAATCATACGGTTTTTATTTTTCAATTTGTTAATGTGGTGTATTAAATTGATTGATTTGCAGATATTGAAGAATCCTTGAATCCCTGGGATAAAGCCCACTTGGTGATGGTGTAAGATCTTTTTAATGTGTTGTTGGATTCTGATTGCTAGAATTTTGTTAAGGATATTTGCATCTATGTTCATCAGTGATATTGGCCTGTAGTTTTCTTTTTTTCTGGCATCTTTGTCAGGTTTTGGTATTAGGGTGATGGTAGGTGAAAAGACAGCCTTCAGAATGGGAGAAAATAATAGCAAATGAAGCAACAGACAAACAACTAATCTCAAAAATATACAAGTAACTCTTACAGCTCAATTCCAGAAAAATAAATGACCCAATCAAAAAATGGGCCAAAGAACTAAATAGACATTTCTCCAAAGAAGACATACAGATGGCTAACAAACACGTGAAAAGATGCTCAACATCACTCATTATCAGAGAAATGCAAATCAAAACCACTATGAGGTACCATTTCACGTCAGTCAGAATGGCTGTGATCCAAAAGTCTACAAGCAATAAATGCTGGAGAGGGTGTGGAGAAAAGGGAACCCTCTTGCACTGTTGGTGGGAATGCAAACTAGTACAGCCACTATGGAGAACAGTGTGGAGATTCCTAAAAAACTGGAAATAGAACTGCCTTATGATCCAGCAATCCCACTCCTGGGCATACACACTGAGGAAACCAGAATTGAAAGAGACATGTGTACCCCAATGTTCATCACAGCACTGTTTATAATAGCCAGGACATGGAAGCAACCTAGCTGTCCATCAGCAGATGAATGGATAAGAAAGCCGTAGTACATATACACAATGGAGTATTACTCAGCCCTTAAAAAGAATACATTTGAATCAGTTCTAATGAGATGGATGAAACTGGAGCCTATTATACAGAGTGAAGTAAGCCAGAATGGAAAACACCAATACAGTATACTAACGCATATATATGGAATTTAGAAAGATGGTAACAATAACCCTGTATGGGAGACAGCAAAAGAGACCCTGATGTATAGAACAGTCTTTTGGACTCTGTGGGAGACGGAGAAGGTTGGATGATTTGGGAGAATGGCATTGAAATATGTACAATATCATATATGAAACTAATCACCAGTCCATGTTCAACGCACAATCCTGGGTGCTTGGGGCTGGTGCACTGGGACAACCCAGAGGGATGGTATGGGGAGGGAGGAGGGAGGAGGGTTCAGGATGGAGAACACATGTATACCTGTGGCAGATTCATTTTGATATATGGCAAAACCAATACAATATTGTAAAGTTAAATAAAATAAAATTAAAAAAATAAAAATATTGATTTAAAGTTACTACATCTTTGGTTTGTTGATATTCTATAAAAATATATGTCCAAAATATGGGAAGGGAAATAAGAAACATTTGTGAAGTAGGAAAAAATCCAATGAAAATACTTTATTTATTAGAAGTATAGTATACATTCTAAAATAGAAAAATTGACAAATGTATACAACTTTTCTAAAATCCATCAATATCTGTTTGGTTGTTTTTCTTTATTAGTTCAACAAAGTAAAATGTGTTAAATGACTAATCCAAACAAAAATTAAGAATAGAGATCTATTTTATAGTTATCTATGTACAAAAGAATTGGAGAAGGAAATGGCAACCCACTCCAGTATTCTTGCCTGGAGAATCCCAGGGACGGGGGAGCCTGTTGGGCTGCCGTCTCTGGGGTCGCACAGAGTCAGACACGACTGAAGCGACTTAGCAGCAGCAGCAGCATGTGCAAAAGAAATCTCTAAGGATGGAAGAATTTAAAGCTTTTGAGAAAACCAACACATATACTCCTAAAAGCACCCTAGCAATTTTCTTTTTCAATAAATAGTGATGGGGTGGCCAATGAAGCAATAGAGCAGAACTACCATGAAGGAAGGTAAATATGGGCTACCATGGCAAGGAAAACAAGCTCTTTAAATGTGTTCCTGACCCAAAATGAGAAAGTAAATCTATTGGTTATGCACTAACCATTTTAGCTAAACTCATGGGAATTAAACTGATGTATGTGATATTTCTAGACCCGAGATAAAAACAACCAGGAAACAAGAAAAAACATGACAACAACAATAAAAACAGAATGGCTTTGAATACTATGTAGAATCGAACTGTCACTTCACCTGTCTAAAATTCATACCTCTTATTTGGAATACCAAGACAATGTGCATATTCTGTAGCTATAATAAAAAGACCATATCTGTAAGTCTCCAATCAGTGTGCTGTGCATAGTAAGCATTTATAGAGCCTTGATTTCCTCTTTTCTACTGAGGTTTTATGAAGACCAAATAAAATTATTCAAATAGAAGCTCCCAGTATCTACAGTAATAATATTATATTGGGCACTAATATATAATAGGTGTTGGCTATATTAGATAAATATGATATCTTTAATCTTTGTAACACCTTAAAAACAGGCGTTATCTTGATTTTATAGAGATGAAAAGAGGTTCAGAATGGGTTTTTTTTTTCCTAAATTATTCAGCTAGAAAGTGGCAGAATTGAAATTTAAGCTTGTTTGTGCTATTCTAATGCTAAAATTCCTTTCACTATGATATATAGCCTCATTGCTGGTGGCAATATTAGCAGGTTCTTACTTAAACATACAAGTCAACCATGAAAGTCTTCAAATAAGAGTAAACAACCAATTACTAAGTGCTGTTTACTGTTTTAGTATAGTCCAAGGCTATACAAAGCCTGCACAAGTACATGCGTATTCCTCACTGTCCCCAAGTCCTCCCTCCACCCACACACATGAAAAGTCTAGAAACATAAACTTTTACTAGGGGAAATAGGCTCCTAAATTTATTTCAAATGGAATTCCACCATATTATAATTAGTTTTGTTATCCTTGTGCTGAGACCCAGCAAAAAAAGGTTTTGTTTTTGCCAGATTGCTTCCTGTCAAGAGCCTACCACCTGGAGGCGTTAGAGGGAGACTGGAAGAAGGGGGATTATCCTTATTTTCTTGTTGTTTCAAGCATTTCTCCTCTAGTACTTTGTCTCCACAAAAGCAGTTGGTTTCAGGCTCTAATCTTGTAGGCATTCTAGAACCAGCCTCTTCATACCCCTTCAGAGGGTCTTCTTCAAACTACTGAGGAACTAGCAGCAGCCAGGCTTCTTGGTTCTGATATCCCCACTTTTCTGTCTCTGATGGAGGGATAATAGCTGCTTTTGTAGGGTCTACTATCAGTATTTCCTTTTATCTATTTCAGTATTACAACCCAAGTATAAACAACTCCCTATGTTAAATTCCCTCCGTTGAAATATCTCATATGGTTTCTATTTTTCTAATTTGACCCCAGCTAATACAATTGTAATAGTTTGTGCAGATAAAATTCATGTACACTTTATAAAAACTTGATCAGCTTTATGTAATTCAGGTTGAAAGATTTATACATGGATACATTAAAAAAAAAAAAAAAAAGCTAATGAAAAGCAGACACAACTATGAAGTGTAACAGCTCAGTCTAGACAAGTTGAAAATAACTAGGGCAAACCCCAGGATACTGCAGCAGAACCTTCTCATCCACTACACCTGACATTTCAGATTTACTCTTCTAAAAAGCAAGTCACTGAGGTGTTTGAAGTTGCTAACATTGTTCTTTGAAAGGAACTGTTGGAAAATATAGTTTGTTCAATAGGGACTTTAAAGCATTTCTAACTTCTGAAGTTCACTGTATAAACGTTCCTGATCTGGTGAACTCAGTAGAGATCTGAGACTTGAGAGTTGTCATCCCTAGTGTTAGACAGTGACTGTGTGACTACAGACAAGTCACTTACCCTCCTCTGCACCTCAGTTCTTCTCACCCTATGGGGCATTGACAAATAACAATGGTTTTCTACGCAATGTGAGGTGACTGCAAAATTTCTTGTGGCCATCTCTAAGAAAATATATGACTGTGGTAGGCATAATTTTAATCTGCTTTATTGCTTCTAGAAATTTAAAATTTTTAAAAATGTAGCATGTTATATATGTAGTATTAATAACTAAAATCATTTGAATGTATGAGTATGCATGCATATGATAAACCTAGTTCCTCCATACATAGACACACATGCATACACTGGTGCATAGGGCAATGGTAACTTAAAGATTTGTGTAGTCATTTCTTTAGTCAGATACATGGAAATTCTTTGAAGCTGAATGACATTGGGAATTTTCCTTAGGAAATTTTACTTAGCCTATTTATCCATTACATGAGATAATATAGATTATCTAACTCATGTGGTTATATAAGAACTTAAATGAGGTAGTTTATGTAAAATGCCTAGCAGAGTAATGACTTAGCAGTGAAAGTTTACCACCTATGTATTAAAATAAATAGATCATATATCTGAAGTTACATTACACAATGATATCACCAGTAAGTTCAACTGAGTTGGTTAAGCAGTGAGTTTTCTTGATAGTTACTTTATTTGGCTTAGACAATATCTCTGAATTGGAGACAATTTTTCCACTCTTGCAGCTTGATTTTCCAAATGATCCAAACTACTATTTTTTTCTTAATATTTTTTTGCAGAACCTTTCAAGACAGTGTTTATAAGTAACATACATTGTTTTCTTTTTAAGTTGTCCTGTCTTCCATAAATGGATGTACCTTAAATACTCTTCTGTGACATGCAAATTTGTTTTTCTCCTCCTCCCTCTCTCCCTTCCTTTTTCTTTTCCTATCCATGGGATTCTCTAGGCCGGATACTGGAGTGGGTAGCTTTCCCTTCTCCAGTGGATCTTCCCAACCCAGGAGTCGAACCGGGGTCTCCTGCATTGCAGGCAGATTCTTTACCAAATGTACTATCAGGGAAGCCCTTAATTACTCTTCTGTGACATGCAAATTCATTTTTTTCCTCCTCCCTCTCTCCCTTCCTTTTTTCTTTCCTCCTTCTATTTCTTACTTTTTTTCTTTTTTCCCTCCTATCTCTTTATCTTTTACTTCTTATAAATAATGCCGGAGTAAGCATTACTTTATACATATGTTTACCTACTGGTATAGATTTCTCCAGGTATGTACATTCTAAATTCAAGATATTCTGTAAACTTACTTTTCAAAAAGCTTGTGGTTTTATAAGTAAATCGTGGAAGGATGAAATTGGTTATTTTTCTTACACTGTTAATAAGTTGTGTTTAAATTCTTTTTAATTTTGCAAATTTAATGAATGCTGCTTTATTTTACCTGAAACCAAGCACTTTTTTCATGTTTATTGGTCATTTGCATTTTTCTTCATTTAATTACACTATATTATTTGCTTTTAAAATACAGTAATAAATGTCCTAATGATATTATATAATATGGTAACTTGAAGCTATTAGAAAATCAATAAGCAGGTATATTGACCAGCATTATTAATCTCAAAGTTATTAATTTTGTGTATCTTATAAACCTCAAATTTATTAACATATATATATATATGTGCACACAATGGATATATTTCTGATAGTTAAATTGTAGAAGCAATAAGTCACTCAGAGCAAAATGGCATTTGGTTGAACAATTAACAGAGGGCTGCACAGACAAGGACAGACAGAAGCCCAGGGACTGTTTACGTCTACTAAGCTTGATGAGTCATGCACCTGGCTATCCATGTGATTCCTCTTATCTTCCTTCCCAACTACCACCTTCCCCAAACACACCCACTGAGAGATAGCTACCAGAAATGGCTCCTGAAACCAGGCTTTGCCATTACCTCTGTCTCTCCCCCTCTCTTTCCTTCCAAACGTATAGAATCCTCCATATGGTAGTACCCTTTAAAGATATCCCTTGCTTTGCGTATGTCTGAGTGAGTAATAGACCTTTGAATTATAATTGCTAGATTTGGTGAGATGACTTTTCCCATCCAATAGCTTTAAAAGGGAGGGCTCTGCAGATGTAGCATTGCTCAGAATTTGACCTTAAATTTAATAAATCTCAAAAAATTAATATAGGACATAAAAGTGTTGAATACCACAGAAAAAAATTGTAGTATATTTTTATATTATGAAGTAGTAGAAAAAAATTGGTACCTCTTCTTAACAAAGACAGAAATTTCTACTCTGTGTTTGTTTTTCTTCATGATGATTTAGGATAAACTTTAATAAACTGTACAAAAACTAAATTCATATCTTCCATAATGTTATTTTTCTGCGGGAAAGTGAAAGTGAAGTCACTCAGTTGTGTCCGACTCTTTGCAACCCCATGGATGGTAGCCTACCAGGCTCCTCCCACTGCATAAATAGTACTAAAATTCTATAGACATCATACTAATGTTCAGTATTTATCCAGATCTCAGAATCATCTCTGGAATCTCATCTTTCATTATAAGGTTCCCCCATTAGTATATCTCTTAAATATATTTATTAAAGAAACTTTTTAGTGAATGAAGAGAATACATTTGTTTGATAACATCTATGCAGATTTTTACTAATATTCGTGTTGATTATGTGCAAAACTTCATGATGGTAATGTTTCTGAAATTAAAAATAATTTTGTTCAGATAATCATTTAAGCAATTATTAAGAAATAAAGAACTCTATAATTCGTTTTAAATATCTGTATAAATAAATATTCATTAACAAAGACTCCATGAGAGAATGTCTCATGATATTAGTGGTGTTTCCAAAAATAATATTATTTATTTTTTGATAACTAAGATATAAGCAAATTGCACAGTCTATAAGCATTACAAAAACACAAATGAAATAAAGTATAAGTAATACCAAAGTTATACACATGACAAAAACTCTAGCAAAAATGACCAAAAAATGTAAGCATATTTTCTACTTATAAACATCAAGGACATCTATTTTATCTAGATCAATTAAATACAGATAATCCTAAGCATTTAGCTTTCCTTTTGGTAAATGCAAACATAAAAGAAAATAGAATAAATATAACCATGCTGTGTACAGAATAAACTATGTCACTGGACTTGCTAATAAATCAGAGGAGTTTTTGAAAAAGATCATGAATCATCAGTTGAAATTACTAATTTGACAAGTTAAAACATCCTGTTATCTGATTTTATGGTTGCCTAATCATTGATTTATGTACATTTTCTTCCTAATTCAAGTGCTTTTATGTCACTTAATGTCAGCATCTTATAATTCTGCCTAGATTTAGGAACGAGTTTTAGACAAGCTTTTGCAAGATAAGAACTCACAGACTATCAAGAACTTTAAACAGTGATTATGTCTCATAAAGGGAAAAAAAATTTTTTTTCAGTGTTGAACAAAGATTGTGTACATTTAACTTAGAAATTAGACACAAATAAAACATGCTTTGACTAATGTAAATTTCTTGTTACATAGGAAATCTAGGCAAAATTACAGTGCTCAGTATCTGGGTAACCAGTAAAAATGTAAAGTACTTTTACATATCTGAATGCTGAAGACATTTCAAGTTTTCCTGCCTCGTCTGGGACACAATTGTTACAATATAGTGTAGTACTGTCGGTGGTACTCAATATGCCAGCAAATTTGGAAAACTCAGCAGTAGCCACAGGACTGGAAAAGGTCAGTTTTCATTCCAATCCCAAAGAAAGGCAATGCCAAAGAATGCTCAAACTACCGCACAATTGTACTCATCTCACACGCTAGTAAAGTAATGCTCAAAATTCTCCAAGCCAGGCTTCTGCAATATGTGAACTGTGAACTTCCAGATGTTTAAGCTGGTTTTAGAAA
>NW_011494851.1:1688053-1703160 GCF_000754665.1 Bison bison bison | reverse complement strand
TTTGGAAAACTCAGCAGTAGCCACAGGACTGGAAAAGGTCAGTTTTCATTCCAATCCCAAAGAAAGGCAATGCCAAAGAATGCTCAAACTACCGCACAATTGTACTCATCTCACACGCTAGTAAAGTAATGCTCAAAATTCTCCAAGCCAGGCTTCTGCAATATGTGAACTGTGAACTTCCAGATGTTTAAGCTGGTTTTAGAAAAGGCAGAGGAACCAGAGATCAAATTGCCAACATCCGCTGGATCATGGAAAAAGCAAACAGTTCCAGAAAAACATCTATTTCTGCTTTCTTGACTATGCCAAAGCCTTTGACTGTGTGAATCACAATAAACTGTGGAAAATTATGAAAGAGATGGGCGTATCAGACCACCTGACCTGCCTCTTGAGAAACCTATATGCATGTCAGGAAGCAACAGTTAGAACTGGGCATGGAACAACAGACTGGTTCCAAATAGGAAAAGGAGTACGTCAAGGCTGTATATTGTCACCCTGCTTATTTAACTTATATGCAAAGTACATCATAAGAAATGCTGCGCTGGAAGAAGCACAAGCTGGAATCAAGATTGCTGGGAGAAATATCAATAACCTCAGATGTGCAGATGACACCACCCTTATGGCAGAAAGTGAAGAGGAACTAAAAAGCCTCTTGATGAAAATGAAAATGGAGAGTGAAGAAGTGGGCTTAAAGCTCAGCATTCAGAAAATGAAGATCATGGCACCCGGTCCCATCACTTCATGGCAAATAGATGGGGAAACAGTGGAAACAGTGTCAGACTTTGTTTTTTTAGGCTCTAAAATCACTGCAGATGTTGACTGCAGCCATGAAATTAAAAGACGCTTACTCCTTGGAAGGAAAGTTATGACCAACCTAGATAGCATATTCAAAAGCAGAGACATTAGTTTGCCAACAAAGGTCCATCTAGTCAAGGCTATGGTTTTTCCAGTGGTCATGTATGGATGTGAGAGTTGGACTGTGAAGAAAACTGAGCGCCAAAGAATTGATGCTTTTGAACTGTGGTGTTGGAGAAGACTCTTGAGAGTCCCTTGGACTGCAAGGAGATCCAACCAGGCCATTCTGAAGGAGATCAGCCCTGGGATTTCTTTGGAAGGAATGATACTAAAGCTGAAACTCCAGTACTTTGGCCACCTCATGTGAAGAGTTGACTCTTTGGAAAAGACTCTGATGTTGGGAGGGCTTGGGGACAGAAGGAGAAGGGGACGACAGAGGATGAGATGGCTGGATGGCATCACTGATTTGATGGATGTGAGTCTGAGTGAACTATGGGAGTTGGTGATGGACAGAGAGGCCTGGCGTGCTGCGATTCATGGGGTCGCAAAGAGTCGGACACAACTGAGTGACTGAACTGAACTGAACTGTTGGTGGTTATGCATGTGGATTCTGAACCATGATTCTATGGGTTTGACCAAATCCAATGCTATTTGTAGCATCTCTTTGACTCAGTATTCCTGTCTGTAAAATAGAAACAGTGATTATGAGGTATCAATCTCATAAGTAGATGTTTTATCTGGAATTCCCTCTCTTTCTCTATGATCCTACAAATGTTGGCAATTTGATCTCTAATTCCTCTGCCTCTTTGAAATCCAGCTTGTACATCTGGAAGTTCTGTTCATGTACTGTTGAAGCCTAGCTTGAAGGATTTTGAGCATAACCTTGTAACCTGTGAAATAAGTGCAGTTGTGTGATAATCTGAACATTCTTTGGTGTTGCCCTTCTTTGGGTCTGGAGTGCAAACGGATCATTTCCAGTCCTGTGGCCACTGCTGAGTTTTCCAATTTCCTGACATATAGAGTGCAGCCCTTTAATAGCATTTCTTTTAGGATTTGAAATAGCTCAGCTGGAATTCCATCACCTCCACTAACTTTGTTCGTAGTGATGCTTCCTAAGGCCCACTTGACTTCACACATGGAATGCCTGACTCTGGGTGAGTATCACACCATCATGGTTATCTGGGTCAGTAAGATCTCTGTAGTATATTTCTTCTGTGTATTCTTGCCACCTGTCCTTAATATCTTCTGTTTCTGTTAGGACCTTATGGCTTCTGTCCTTTATTCTGCCCATCCTTACATCAGATGTCCCCTTGGGTATCTCTAATTTTCTTGAAGAGATCTCTAGTCTTTCCCATCTATTGTTTTCCTCTGTGTCTTTGCATTGTTCATTTAAGAAGGCCTTCTTATCCTTCCTTGATATTCTCTGGAACTCTGCATTCAGTTGGGTGGATATTTTTCCCTTTCTCTCTTGACCTCCCTTCTCTTGTTTCATCAGCTATTTTTAAAGCTTCCTCATACAACTACTTTGCCTTTTTGCATCTATTTTTCTTGGGGATGGTTTTGGTCACTGCCTGCTATACAATGTTTTGAACCTTTGTCCATAGTTCTTCAGGCACTTTGTCTATCAGATCTAATCCATTGAATATATTCTTTCCCTCCAGTGTGTAATAAGAAGGGGTTTGATTTAGGTCATACCTGAATGGCCTAGCATTTTCCCTACTTTCTTCAATTGCAGCTTAAACTTTGCAATATGGAGCTCTAGATTGTTTGTAATACTTATACAGTAAAAATGCTATGTAAATTTTGTCAGTGCATGACAAATTTAAGTTTTGCTCTTTGAGACTTTCTGGATTTTTTTCCCCAACATTTTCGACTGGTTGGTTGAATCTGAGGATGTAGAATCCGCACATGGATATGGACAGGGAGGGCTGACTATACAGCTTGTGTAATTCCATACACTGTATTCACTGAAACATACTAAACTGTTAGATAACTGTTACAAATCTCAAAACTGCACTAAAGCCTTTGCTGTGTAGATCAAAACAAACTGTGGAAAATTCTTAAAGTGATGGGAATACTAGACCACCTTACCTGTCTCCTGAGAAACCTATATGAGAGTCTAGAAGCAACAGTTAGAACCAGACATGGAACAACTGTCTGGTTCAAAATTGGGAAAGTTAAGACAAGGCTGTGTATCATAACCTGCTTATTTAAATTCTGTGCAGAGTATGTCATGCAAAATGCTGGGTGGGAAGAATCACAAGCTGGAATCAACACTGCCAGGAGAAATATCAACAACCTCAGATATGCAGATGATACCACTCTAATGGCAGAAAGTGAAGAGGAACTAAAGAGTGGCTTGATGAGAATGAAAGAACTGAGTGAAAAGCTGACTTGAAACTCAGCATTCAAAAAATTAATATCATGGCATCCAATCCCCTCACTTTGTGTCAAATAGAAAGAAAAAGTAGAAGCAGTGACAGATTTTATCTATCATCAGATAAAAGCCCACCATACTCCCAACATATTAAATTGATCAAAAATTTAATTAGTTGCAAATCAAATTGAGGCTTCCCTTGGGGCTCAGCTGGTAAAGAATCCACCTGTGATGGATGAATCCCACCTGCAGTGGGAGACCTGGGTTCGATCCCTGGGTTGGGAAGATCTCCTGGAGAAGAAAAGGCAAATTAATCACAAAGGCCTACTGATTCATTTCTATTATATATTTTTAAAACCTCTCATCTCTATTTCCATGCCAGCCTAGATAAGGGTGCTGCAACCTTACTGGAAGATGTCAACAACCAACAATAGTTGAGTGCTACTCTCACCTGTAAAGTACAAACCCCTTAATATGCACACAGAGATCTTGGCCCTTTCCCAGCCTGTGCTTCTGGTCTCATATTCATTCACTATGCTATCAACACATTTCATGCCAACCATCCACATTTTTCTGTGTAACACTGGGAGCAACATGTAAAAATTCTGGAGGCCAATGGTAGAGACATATATCACAGAAATAAACTCAGAATTCTAGTTGAGGAGGTGAAAGGAAATTTTAAACAAACAAACAAAAGGTTGAGATGGCTTATATTTGAATGTGGCTGTAATCACTAACGCTGATTTACAGTTACCCTCTGGATATGTAGAGGATAGGTTCCAAGAATCCTTCTCAAATACCAAAATCCACAGATGCTCAAATCCCTTATATAAAATGGTGTAGTATTTGCATGTAACCCAAATACATCATCCCATATACACTAGATCATCTCTGTAGTTGCTATTCATCACTAAGTCCTGTTTGACTCTTTGTAACTCTGTGGACTGCAGCACACAAGTCTCCTCTGTCCTCAAATATCTTCCGGAGTTTGCTCAATATCATGTCTATTGAGTCTGTGATAGTATCTAACCATCTCATCCTCTGTCACCCACTTATCCTACTGTCTTCAGTATTTCCCAGAATCAGGGTCTTTTTCAATAAGTTGGCTCTTCACATTAGTTGGCCAGAGTACTGGAGCTTCAGCTTCAGCATTAGTCTTTCCAGTGAATATTCAAGGTTTATCTCCCTTAAGATAGATTGACTGGTTTGATCTCTGTAGTCCAGGGGACTTTCCAGCACCACAGTATGAAGCCATCATTTTTTTGGCAGTTTGCCTTCATTATGGTCCAGCTCTCACAACCTTATATGGCTGCTGGGAAGACCATAGTCTTAACTAGCCAGACCTTGCTGGCAGAGTAATGTCTGTGCTCTTAAAATCATATTCTAGGTTTGTCATTGCTTTCCTGACAAGAGACATTTGTCTTATGATTTCATGGCTGCAGTCACCATCCATAGTGATTTTGGAGCCTAGGAAGAGGAAATCTGTCACTACTTCCACCTTTTCCCCTTCTATCTGCCACACAGTAATGGGGCCGGATGCCATGATGTTAGTTTTTTTTAATATTTAGTCTTAACCCAGCTCTCTCACTCTCCACCTTCACCCTCATCAAGAGGCTTTTTAGTGCTTCTTCACTTTCTGCTGTTAGAGTGCTTTGATCTGCATATCTGAAGTTGTTGATGTTTCTCCCGCCTATCTTGATTTCAGCTTGTAACTGATTCAGCCCAGCATTTCTCATGATGTGTTGAGTGTATAAGTTAAACAAACAGGGTGACAGCAGACAGCCCTGTTATACTCCTTTCTCAATCTTGAATGAGTCAGTTGTTCTATACAGAGTTCTAACTGTTGCTTCTTGACCCGCATTCAGGTTTCTCAGGAGACAGGTAAGATGGTCTGTTATTCCTGCCTCTCTAAGAGCTTTCCATAGTTTGACATGATCCCCACCGTCAAAGGCTTTAGCATAGTTGATGCAAGAGAGATAGATGTTTTTCTGAAATTCTCTTGCTTTCTCTATAATCCAGTGAATGTTGGCAATTTGATCTCTAGTTCCTCTTTCTTTTCTAAACCCATCTTGGACACCTGGAATTTCTTGGTTCACATAATGCTAAAGCCTAGCATGCAAGATTTTAAGCATGATCTTACTAGCAAGGGAGATGAGTGCAATTGTCCGATGGTTAGCACATTCTTTGGTACTGCCCTTCTTGGGGATTGGGATGAGGATTGGCCTTTTCCAGTCCTGTGGCCTCTGCTGGGTCTTCCAGATTTGCTGACATAATGAATGCAAAACTTTGATGGCATCCTCCTTTAGGGATTTGAATAATTCTGCTGGAATTTCATCACTGAAAAAGTGATGACAGATAAAATGACAGAGGCAGTAGGAAAAAGGGGTGACAGAGGATGAGATGGCTGGACGGCATCACCCATGCAATGAACATGAATTTGGGCAAACTCTGGGAGGTGGTGAAAGACAAGGAGGTCTGGTATGCTGCAGTCCATGGGGTCACAGAGTCAACCATGACTGGGCGACTGAACAACAGCAACGATGATTGGCTTCCCAAGAGGCACTTGGTAAAGTACCCAATGCCAGTGCAGGAGATGTAAGAGACACAAGTTCGATCACTGGATTGGGAAGATGCCCTGGAGTGGGGCATAAAAGCCCACTCCAGTATTCTCACCTGGAAAATTCTTGGGCAGAGGAGCATGGAAAGCTACAGACCATGGGGTCACACGAGTTGAACATGACTGAAGTGACTTAACATGCACCCATGCGTAGGTAGCATGATGTTCTTGAGTTTTCAACAGGGTAGATACTCATTTTCTTATAATAAATGGGGGATATTATGGGGTGGTGATTATAGGGTTTGAGTTTGAGCAGTGTTGGTATTGTAAGTCCCTTGGAAAAAGCAAAACAACTTATTTAAGAAATGGCAAAGCACTCATTCGCCTTTGTTTGTTTGTTTTTTACTATCCATCTTGTATGATCCTGCAGCTTTCTTCCCATGCCAGACATCCTACATACTTTGGCAGAGACATTTTCCTGCCGCACACTTTCATGAGGATAGTTCCTGTGCCTCCAATACAATTGAATATCAGCATGACCTCTAAAGTCCTTGATGTTTTGGTCCTAGCATGAGTATTTAAGTTTATTATATAAACACTTGTTACACAGTCATTTTAATGACCCCCTAGTTTACTGCCTTTTGCTGTTTCACACATTTGAGCCTGTAGATGTTTACCTTGGTTAAATTTCCTTTCCCTGGTGTTTCCTATCCATTCATAGCCTATCATTCAAGTCCCAGCCATATGTATTATCCACCAGATCATTGTGATCTCTGTTTCTGTAATTTCTATAAGTTGTCTTCTTGATTTGAACAATATTGCCTTCAGGCACTGCCAGCACCAACAATAGCTGTGTTAGCAAGAACAATCCAAGTGTTTCTGGAGTGATTCCCATGTACTATTGCTTGCACTGAGATTGGGGGTGAAAAATTATAATCAACTGGTCACTGTTTTCAAGAGTTCTAAATCTATTTGAAGACACTGAATGTAAACCAAAGATAAAATATTAATAACAACAACAATACCAACTATCCTAATTGTAAAATCAGTGATACAGCATTAATCTGGTTTTCAACACTTATTTAATTTCTTTTTCTGCTCTTGCCCACCATGCATATCCTTTATAACAGGGGTTCCCAACCTCTGGGCTCTAATGTTTGATGATCTGAGATAGAGCTGATGTAATAATAACAGAAATAAAGTGTGCAATAAATACAGTATGTTTAAATCATCCCCAAAACTTCCCCCTTCCCTGGTCTGTGGAAAAATTCCATGAAACTTATCCCTGGGGCCAAAGAGCCTGGCTGCTTTATAATATCAAATATCACTGAGAATAATATAGCTTTTTCTTAACTCATAGTCTTTATACTCATATTCCTTCAACCCAAATGGTCCTTGTTGCTTTTATCCAACAGAAAAATTTCCACTTCAAGTTTTAGCCCATGTGTTTCATTATTTGGGGCTTCCCAGGTGGCTC
The DNA here is from genome assembly GCF_000754665.1 of Bison bison bison. NCBI lineage: Eukaryota > Metazoa > Chordata > Mammalia > Artiodactyla > Bovidae > Bison > Bison bison. The sequence continues at coordinate 1,695,957 of NW_011494851.1, read as the reverse complement.
AGTGGTAAAGAATTCGCCTACCAATGTGGGAGACACAGGAGATATGAGTTCGATCCCTGGGGTCAGGAGGATCCCCTGGAGAAGGGAATGGCCACCCATTCCACTAGTCTTGCCTGGAAAATCCCATGGACAGAGGAGCCTGGCGGGCTACAGTCCATGTGGTCACAAAAAGTCAGACACAACTGAGTGACTGAGTACACATACATTTCATTGTTTAAATCTTTTCATATGCTCTTCAACTCCACATGACTATTTGCTGTCTTATTTTTGTTTCCATGGCCTTCAGCTCATATTTTAGAAGACAAATGTTGGAGGGCATTCCAAGCAAGATGAAAATATGGAAACATATGCATTATATATATATATATATGTATTTACATTTACATCATTATTCGTGTTTATATATAATATGTTTATATATATATTATATAAAGAAGTAAATGAGCTTAACTGACTAATTTTACTGATACAGGGAATTCACATGGGCAAAAATAGATGGAAAATATGGATGTGAGACTTTTGTAATAATCTGAGTTTAGTGGAAGATTTTTGAGTTACTGGGAAGATTATTCTTGGTAACTCTTGTTCATTAAATAAATAGGTTTATGATAAATTGATAGCATTTTAAATGTAAGCATCAAAAGAGAATTGACTTGTGGATGTTGCTCACTGCTGTTTTCCCAGCAATTAAGATAGTGCCTGCCACATGGTAGTCTCTCTGCAAGTATTTAATTAAATGAAAGAATGATCCTACTATGGTGTTTTATGAACAGATAAATACTGTTTTTAATTCTGAAACTAGAGGACTTCATTTCTGACACTTTTTTTTTTTTAAAATGCAGCGTGAAGCCTTTGAAATTTGATAGGACACCACAGGACAGTAAAGGGAAATGGATGCTTAAATTTTAGCTCTGTAAATTCATGATTTTTTAATAAAGTGATTTTAATGTTACATTAGTATGGGAACAATACCCTGCGACTTTGTGAGATAGGTGAGAGAGAGAGAGAAATATAATCTTAGTTGTACAGATAAATATACTGAGGCACTGATAGGATTTCTGACCTCACTACATTTTGAAAGAACTTGAGCTGAATTCCAGATTTTGGAATCAGATTTTATAATTGAAACAATAGGTTTGAAATCCTATGAATGACTTTTAGTTAGTGGAACTGATAATTTTTCTTCTGTATCAGAAATTTGGGCCATTCCCTAATTATTGGGGATTTCAAAAATTGCATTCTTTCTTGGCACATCTTGTAAAATAAAATCAATTTATTTTAATATTCAATGAAAATGAATAGACTTTCATTGCTGCTTATGCGTTGTCCAAAATATGATGTATCTTATTTAATAAATTGAAGAAACAAATGCCTAATGGTAATATTTGATGACAGACACTCATAAGACCCATTTGGAAAGGTTTCCTATAACTTGTTAAGAAGGATGGCCACTGAGTACAATAAACAATAGGCTCTGATTGGCAGGAAGCCAGAAGTTCTTTTTGAGGATCTATAACCCTGTATAAGAGCTTTATTTGCTTTTTTTGCAACAATATTGTGAACTGAAATTATGGGATAAGTTTGAGAAAAGTGTTTTTGTAATGCATGGGTAGAGAGGGAAAGTAAAAGTAAAATAAATTAAAACAGTGATAATAAGTTTTTCCTATTAGAAGACATTGCTTTTTATGTTTTATCTTGTTTACACATTCATGAAATGCCCCTTTCACTATAGTTAGGCACACTTACAGAAATTAGCACATCATTCATAAATTCCTGGCAGTGAACATTGTAAAAAGAGATTCCTTTCTTACCCTACCATGTTATTGTGATGGAAATATACAGATCAAAAGACTGCTACCATTTATTCCTGAGAGGATAAAAAGAAATGAGTACTAAATTATGGGGAAAAAGCAGCCTTTGGCATTATGTAATTGATCACAAAGTCATTAAACTTTCCAGGTCCCAGTAGGTAGGAGTTAGTTAAAGGTAGATAAGCTCCTATCTAAATAGTCGTTAATTATGGTTGTAGTAATTCTTATATTAGTATAGTCTCATGGTAACTTTGCTGTTTAAAATATATACATTTTAAATACATAGAGTTCATCTGAATCTAAGAATTTCTCACAGAATATTCATATTCAGAAATGGAAAAAAAAATCTCAAATTAGTCAACTTTTGATACACATGCAGTGCCAGATTATCTTTGTTTTATCAGAATCTGAATTGTTACCTCCCTTATTCTCTGTGAGGATGATTTAGTCATAAGGAGATATAATCACTGGATCCTGTAAGTAAGATGGAGTTATAAAATACATGGGAAAGGATCAAGATTTAACATGAATGTGCCCCCAAGAAACTGTTTATCATTAAAGATCTAAAGATTAATTACACTTTTGGAGCTTGTTTAACACTACTTTCATAGACCTTGAAGTAGTTGGTCAGGAAATATGGAAACATTTCTCCAAAGAAATTCAATGCTGTCTGAAGAATATAGATTATTCAGTCAAAACTATTTATATGTAGTTTCAGATTTCCCACATTAATTTCATCAGAAACTGAACAATTTCTCCCTCAAAAGATGCAGCTGCCCCAAATGACCTACCCTTTCTATAGATAAAGGAGAAAGTCTCATCTAAAACTGTTTAGTTCACCTAACAAACATAACTTGAACTTAAATACAGTTATTTCATCATTAACTGTTGTTATCTTTGTCCATTGAGAAATTTATAATATTCACCATCAGGTAAGAAAAAGGTTTGAATTCAATTCTAGCATTATAATGAATTTTTAAGACCTCAAAATTGGAAAAACAATAATTTAAAAATTTACAGAATAGGTAATTTTTGTTAATGCAGGCATTTAATTGGGCGTGCTCAAGACACATGACTCTATGTCAGAGCTTATCTGGTTAGTTCAGGATGGACTTTTTTCCTTCCAGTGCTTCATTGCTAGGCTTATATAATATTTTAAAAGTGTCAGAGGGGATAGTAGAAGTAGTCTGCTGTAATATTTTGATTTCTTAGTTTCTCCTACACTTGATAAAATAATCTTTTGAAAATGAAAAAGACCATATAAATGCCATTAGGACTATTATGCCTTTAAGCCATGCTTCTTAATCTTAATACTGCAGATATTATCCTTGGCCCCTGTTAGTGAAGTCTAATCAATGCAAATGCTTCCACTCTGGGCAGAGAAACCTCTACGAGGGGATAAAAATCATGTACCAATCCTAAACTCCTATTACACAAATCTTAAATTCTCAAATTCTCAGTGACAATAAGTTGGGTTTTAATGTGTGCTAATAAAACATTCATGAAATTGCCTGGTGTGTATATTTAACTTGTGACCAATTGTTAGTCAGAATTTGGTTATTATAAGTGATTTGCTCTTTCTTTTATGTGGTTATTATATGTAACATTGGCTGTCAATGGTAAATTTCTTTATTCACATATACTATAGTTTGCACACAGGGAATGCAATGGAGGAAATATAGGAATCTATATTTTTGTGTGCTTTGTTTTAATCGCTCTATCTTACCAAGACATTGTGTCTGCTTGGAGCACTTTCTGGAAGAAGCTGAGAAAGTCACATCAATTCTTCCTGAAGAGCATGCCCTGAATTGAGTACTTTGTGGCCATATAAAAAATAGTCAACATTTTGGTTTCAGCATTGAAATTTGTTAGAACGGTTGCAACATAATGTGAGGCAACAATTCTATGATTGTGATATATCTATATCTATCACAGTTTCTTTATCCGTGTATTTATTGATGAACGCTTATGTTGTGTCCAAATCTTGGCTACTGTAAACAATGCTGTGATAAACATTGAGTGTATATATCTGTTTGAATTAGTGTTTTTGTTCTCTTCAGGTAAATACTCAGAACTGAAATTGCTGGATTATGTGGTAGTTCTACTTTTAAGTTGTTTGAGGGACCTTCATCATATTTGTAATGCCTGCTGTACTGATTTGCATTGCCATTAAGTGTGCACATGTGTTCCCTTTTCTACATATTCTCACCAACACCTGCTATTTCTTGTCTTTTTGATGGCAGCCATTCTGACAATATGAGAGGAAATCTCACTGTGGTTTTGATTTGCATTTCCCTGATTAGTGATGTTGAACGTCTTTTCATGTGCCTACTAGTCGCGTAGCCAAAACAATCTTGAGAAAGAAAAACCTGGAGGTAAAAATACTCCCTGATTTTAAACTGTACTACAAAGCTATAGTAATCAAACACATAAATCAGTGTAACAGAATAGAGAGCCCAGAAGTAAACCCATGCTCATATGTTCAATTAATCAACAACAAAGGAAGCAAAAATTTACAATGGGGAAAAGACAGTCTCTTCAGTAAATGATGTTGGGAAAATTGAAAAGCTACATGTAAAAGAATGAAACTAAACCACTTGTCACACAACATGCAAAAATAAGCTGAAAATGGATTAAAGTCTTAAAAGGTAGGAATTGAAACCATATAACTCCTAGAAGAAACTATGGGTGGTATGCTCTTTGACACTGATCTAAGCTATCTTTTCTTGGATGTATCTCTTCAGGCAATGGCAACAAAAGAAAAAATAAACAATGGGAATACATCGAGTTTAAAATAACACTTGGATTCTGTTTTTACAGATTAAGGGACATGTTTATGCTATTGAAGACATTTTTTAAGTCCCTGCCAAATTATAGAAAACAATGTTATAGTATTAGTAATGAACTAAGAAAAAGCTGTTTGTCTTAAATTGTACTCAATATTTCTTTATTTTTCTCTAGGTTAGATACTTAAGAACCTTTATATGAGGCTTGGGAATTAATGAGTAAAAATTATTATATACAGATATGTATATGTTGTTGTTGTTAGTCACTCAGTCATGCCCAACTGAGTGACTAACACTTTATTGCATACTTTAAAAATTAACTTTACTAAATACCTTATATATAAAAGCAGCAGATGATATATATTTAGACTCATATATCTGGCTTTAAATTCTAATTCCATTACTTATGAAGTCTTAGTACTTAAAACACAGATGCACTACATATACTTATGTACATATTTATGCATGTATGTGTGCTCAGTTGTGTCCGACTCTGCAACCCTGTGGACTGTAGCCTGCCAGGCTCCTCTGACCATGGGATGTCCAGGCAAGAATACATGAGCGTGTTGCCATTTCCTACTCCAGGGGATCTTCCTGATCAGGAATCTACATCTCCTGTGCATTACAAGTGGATTCTTTACCTCTGAACCACCAGGGAAGCCACTTCTGCTATGCATTATAAATATACTTATCATATATAAGTTCATGAATTTATTTAGTATTTTTACCTACTTTTTCATAAAATAAGACACAATTTGTTCCAGTCAGGTATAATAGCACTTGTAGAAAGTAATAAGTAATGGACTAATGACAAATGAATAAAGGAAAATGATGATGAATTTAATTGAAATGGATACTCAACCCAGCAACCTATGGATAGTTAAGATGATTCTCAACGAGGGTAAATGAAATATTCTGACTTTTGTTTCCACTAATTAACTAGAGCTATTCACTATAAAAAGGTGCAAATAAACTTTGATTCCAGTAATTTTGAATGATTTTATTGGATCACAAATTGCTCTGGCCTGTTTTGCTTCTTTATCTCTGATAATTTTCTGAATTTACAAACTTCATGTTTTAATAGTCTACTCTGTATAACTATGTCTTTGAAAAGTGCATTAAAATTATATTTATCACAATACTTAGTAATTTTCACCTACCCCAAGTTCTCTTTGTATTCACAAGCATAGGTCTTGCTTATTTCATTTTTGTGCATAGATAGAAACTTGTAATGTCATGAAGACTCTTTTCAAGTTTACTACCTTATAGCTTTTAAATAAAAGTTCACATATAAGTAAAATAGCATTTATCAGTTTTACCCATATACTTGAAAAACAAAGATTCCATTATGTTTTTGATGATGTTATTACATCTTCACTACTTACAAAAATATCTTGTAACAGTTTGCTGTTTCATTGACTTCTTGCTTGATTAATTTTTATTTATTGGGCATGTGCTTGTTCTTTTTGTAGTTACAGAAGATACAAAGATAAATGAGTCCACTCACTGTACTCAACAGTTACATAGTTTCAGTTCAGTTCAGTTCAGTCATGCAGTCATGTCTGACTCTTTGTGACCCTGTGGATTGCAGCTTGACAGGCCTCCCTGTCCATCACCAACTCTCAGAGTCTACTCAAACTCATGTCCATTCAGCCGGTGATGCCAACCTACCATCTCATCCTCTGTCATCTCCTGCTCCTCTTGCCCCCAATCCCTCCCAGCAACAGAGTCTTTTCTAATGAGTCAACTCTTCACATGAGCTGGCCAGAGTACTGGAGTTTCAGCTTTAGCATCATTCCCTCCAAAGAAATCCCAGGGCTGATTTCCTTCAGAATGGACTGGTTGGATCTCCTCTCACATTCATACAAAGTTTTGATGAGACAGACTTTATTGGCAAAGTAATGTCTCTGCTTTTTAATATGCTGTCTAGGATGGTCATTACTTTTCTTCTAAGGAGCAAGCATGTTTTAATTTCATGGCTGCAGTCACCATCTGCAGTGATTTTGGAGCCCCCCAAAAATAAAGTCTGACACTGTTTCCATTGTTTCCCCATGTATTTGCCATGAAGTGATGGGAACAGATGCCATGATTTTAATTTTCTGAATGTTGAGTTTTAAGCCAACATTTTCACTCTCTTCTTTCACTTTCATCAAGAGGCTCTTTAATTATTCTTCACTTTCTGCCATAAGGGTGGTATCATCTGCATAACTGAGGTTATTGACATTTTTCCCAGCAATCTTGATTCCACCTTGTGCTTCATTCAGCCCAGCATTTTTCATGGTGTACTCTGTATAAAAGTTAAATAAGCATGGTGACGTACTCCTTTTCCTATTTGGAACCAGTCTGTTGTTCCATGTCCAGTTCTAACTGGTGCTTCCTGACCTGCATACAGATTTCTCAAGAGGCAGTTCAGGTGGTCTGGTATTCCCATCTCTTTCAGATTTTCCACAGTTTTTTTGTAATCTACAGTCAATGGCTTTGGCATATTCAGTAAAGCAGAAATAGATGTTTTTCTGGAACTCTCTTCCTTTTTCGATGATCCAGCGGATGTTGGCAATTTGATCTCTGGTTCCTCTGCCTTTTCTAAATCCAGCTTGAACATCTGGAAGTTCATGGCTCACATACTGTTGAAGCCTGGCTTGGAGAATTTTGAGCATTACTTTACTAGCATGTGAAATGAGTTCAATTGTGCCGTAGTTCGAACATTCTTTGGCATTGCCTTTCTTTGGAATGGGATTGGGTTGAAAATTGACCTTTTCCCGTCCTGTGGCCACTGCTGAGTTTTCCAAATTTACTGGCATGTTGAGTGCAGTACTTTCACAGCATCATCTTTTAGGATTTGGAATAGCTCAACTGGAATTCCATCACCTCCACTAGCTTTGTTCATAGTGATGCTTTCTAAGGCCCACTTGACTTCACATTCCAGGATGTCTGGCTCTAGGTGAGTGATCACACTATCATGGTTGTCTGGGTCATGAAAATCTTTTTTGTATAGTTCTTCTGTGTATTCTTGCCACCTCTTCTTAATATCTTCTGCTTCTGTTAGGTCCATACCATTTCTGTCCTTTATTGTGCCCATTTTTGCATGAAATGTTCCCTTGGTATCTCTAATTTTCTTGAAGAGATCTCTAGTCTTTCCCATTCTGTTGTTTTCCTCTATTTCTTTGCATTGATCACTGAGGACGGGTTTTTTAACTTATTTTATTTTATTTTTCAGGAAGGCTTTCTTATCTCTCCTTGCTATTCTTTGGAACTCTGCATTCAAATGGGTATATCTTTCCTTTTCTCCTTTGCCTTTTGCTTCTCT
>NW_011494851.1:1677642-1687953 GCF_000754665.1 Bison bison bison | reverse complement strand
ATTTTATTTTTAAACTTTACAATATTGTATTAGTTTTGCCAAATATCGAAATGAATCCGCCACAGGTATACATGTGTTCCCCATCCTGAACCCTCCTCCCTCCTCCGTCCCCATACTATCCCTCTGGGTCATCCCAGTGCACCAGTCCCAAGCATCCAGAATCATGCATCGAACCTGGACTGGCAACTCGTTTCATACATGATATTATACATGTTTCAATGCCATTCTCCCAAATCTTCCCACGCTCTCCCTCTCCAACAGAGTCCATAAGACTGTTCTATACATCAGTGTCTCTTTTGCTGTCTCGTACACAGGGTTATTGTTGCCATCTTTCTAAATTCCATATATATGCGTTAGTATACTGTATTGGTGTTTTTCTTTCTGGCTTACTTCACTCTGTATAAAACAAGACCCCTACATATGTTGTCTACAAGAGACCCACCCCAAAACAGGGGACACATACAGACTGAAAGTGAAGGGCTGGAAAAAGATTTTCCATGCAAATAGGGACCAAAAGAAAGCAGGAGTAGCAATACTCATATCAGATAAAATAGACTTTAAAACAAAGGCTGTGAAAAGAGACAAAGATGGTCACTACATAATGATCAAAGGATCAATCCAAGAAGATATAACAATTATAAATATATATGCACCCAACATGGGAGCACCACAATATGTAAGATAAATGCTAACAAGTATGAAAGGAGAAATTAACAATAACACAATAATAGTGGGAGACATTAATACCCCACTCACACATATGGATAGATCAACTAAACCGAAAATTAACAAGGAAACACAAACTTTAAATGATACAATAGACCAGTTAGACCTAATTGATATCTATAGGACATTTCATCCCAAAACAATGAATTTCACTTTTTCTCAAGCGCACATGGAACCTTCTCCAGGATAGATCAAATCCTGGGCCATAAATCTAGCCTTGGTAAATTAAAAAAAAGTAGAAATCATTCCTTTTGCTTCTCTTCACAGATATTTGTAAGCCCTCCTCAGACAACCATTTTGCTTTTTTGCATTTCTTTTTCTTGGGGATGGTCTTGATCACTGCCTCCTGTAGAATGTCACAAACCTCCAACTGTAGTTCTTCAGGCACTTTGTCTATCAGATCTAATCCCTTGAATTTATTTCTCACTTCTACTGTACAATCATAAGGAATTTTATTTAGGTCATACCTGAATGGTCTAGTGGTTTTCCCTACTTTCTTCAATTTAAGTCTGAATTTGGCAATAAGGAGTTCATGATCTGAGCCACAGTCAGCTCATGGTCTTGTTTTTCCTGACTGTATAGAGCTTCTCCATCTTTGGCTGCAAAGAATATAATCAATCTGATTTCGGTATTAACCAGGTGATGTCCATGTATAGAGTCTTCTCTTGTGTTGTTGGAAGAGGGTGTTTGCTATGGCCAGTGTGTTCTCTTGGCAAAACTCTATTAGCCTTCACCCTGCTTCATTCTGTACTCCAAGTCCAGATTTGCCTGTTACTCCATGTATTTCTTGACTTCCTACTTTTGTATTCTAGTCCCCTGTAATGAAAAGGAAATCTATTTCAGGTGTTAGTTCTAGAAGGTCTTGTAGGTCTTTGTAGAACTGTTCAACTTCAGCTTCTTCAGCATTACTGGTTGGGGCATAGACTTGGATTACTGTGACATTGAATGGTTTGCTTTGGAAATAAACAGAGATCATTCTGTCCTTTCTGAGATTGTATAGTTATATAGTTTGGAGGCAGATAAGTAGATTCTCAGAGGAATGGTCTAACTTTCTATGTCTGTTGTAACTATTTTCAATTTTATGATCACTCACCTAACATGTGGGGCTGTTGAATGCAACAGCCATGTCACTAGTCTCTGACATATTAGTTTTTCAGTAATTAGGAAAAGAGAACAGGAAGAGGTGGGTTTAAAAATTTCTCCGTATGGTCACTCAAAAAAAAAAAAAAAATGACCTCACATGCAACTTCAGTATTAGCTGAGATTTCTCACCACTTGGAGAATATGTGATTGGAGTCACTAAAATTTGTCCCATGGTAAGAGCTGAAGAATTGAGTATCTGATAATGTTACTAACTTGGAACAGAATATCTTGATTTGGATTTTGTCTGGACTTTAAAAGGCTGAGTAGCTTTAATCATTAATCTTATATTTACTCAATGCCTGTCATGTTGCTGCTAGCAATTATGCTATTAAAAGATACTGTAATTGTGATGTATATGAGGCCAGCTGATAAGCACTACTCAAGTCTCTCTGGTTATTTTGTAGCCATAAAGTTTAATATCTTATTTCTACAGGCACAACTTCAGATTTTATTAATAAAAGAATCTTGTCAAATGGCCCAAGAGAGAATATATTTAAGAAAGAAGATGTGATGGCCTTGAACTTTAATGTTATAACAAATCTAATCTGGTTCTTTAGTCAATAGGTAAATAGCTTACTATCATGATCTTTGTTGAAATAAATAATCCCTATTTTTATATGACTTATTAATAAATACAATTGAGACCAATAGGAAGTAGAAAGAAAAAAATAGTTTTTTTATATTTATGATGTGTTTATATTACTTTTCAAAGTGCTAGATATGATTTGTTTATATTATAAAAACCTTGAAGTAATTAGGAATTGAATTAAAGTTACCACTTAATCATTTTATATCTATCTGTGTCTTATTCTGTGGTTAACAAGACTTTACATAATGTGGATTTATAAGAAATTAATTTTCCTCTTATAAAAAAGACATGAATTATGAGACTTTTTTATTGACCTAATAACTTTTTATCTACTTATAAAACTAATGGCCATATCCTATACTTGAGGTGTAATATTGATAAATGATATTGAAAATTATACATGGGACTATATTCCCTTGGATATAATGTATATTAAGAGTATGGTGTTGATTAAAGTTTTCCAGCTGTGCCATGTCACTTGCTATATATAACCCCACTTTATTTTGAAAGGATACTGTAAAAATTATTTAAATTCTGTTTCTCATTAAGTGGATACTGTGGTTAAGATTAAATAGCCATTGATAATAATACCGTTTTGTGTACTAAAAATTCTATTATAAGGTAATAAGAAGTAATAAATGGAAAACAGATTCTATAAGAGTTTATTTGGTGTGGGATTAATTCATAAAGAGGCATGTGTCATTTTACACATTGTTACATTTAATATTTGTTTTGTAATCTGCATGATTGTTTCAGAAAAATGTTGACTATAAATGCCAGTGATATAGTTCTTTATTTTTATTGTTGCCATTTTCTTTTCTAATTAGCATCATTGAGCATATGACTTCAGAACGGTATTTGAAGCATATGGTTAATACTATTAAGTCAGATCACATCAAAATTACTTCTTTGCAATTAAGTTGCTTTTATTTCCCACTGAAAACAATTAATTTTCAGTATCTTATAATTTTCAAGTCTTTTAAAAAGAGCAAACTATACCTAATGGGACATTTCACGTCATAGGTACTTTTTATTAAAAAGGGTATTGTTTCCCTAGAACTCCTGACATTTAAAGCTAGGTTTTTTTGGAATGGTCCTTTCTAAAATTCACTGAGATCATATATCAAAATATATATGCAGGCTTTTAAGATGGAGTGATTGTAGGTTTTGTTTGAATGAGCGGATTGAAATTTTATTTTGAGCAAGAAACCTCAACCTTTTCTTTGGAAGAGACCATGTATACCAGGTGTGGTGAGAATACACTAGTTATTTCTCTTGGTCTGGTGGTATCAGATGACAAGTAAATATAGCACTAAATATATATGAAGTACAGAATAAATGTATACATATACATTAATATAATTTATATAATACATAGAATATGAAATATGTGATATAATACTCAATGGCCATGTATATACTTTTAAAATATCTGCCCACTTTTCCATTTTGACAATTTCAGACTGTCAATACAATACAAAGACAAAAATATCAAGTCTGTAACTAGGATTGTAGTAATTAATTTTTATATTTATTTCAGTCTGTATAAACAGCAAGGAAGTAATTATCCATATAGAGTATTTATCAAAGCCACTAAATATGAATTATGTAAAAATAGATTATGAAAATAGATTTTTATCTATAATATAGATTGAAATATTCCCCAAAATTATTACTTTTGGAATGGTTTATTACCCTTTTCTAACTAATTCACATTTTGATAGATGTTTTAGAGGGTCATTGGGCACATATACCTTTCATTTCAAACACACACATGTACATATTCTTTAATGTGTTTGTTGCATGTGTGCTAAGTGGCTTCAGTCATGTTTGACTCTTTGAGACTAAAGAAATCCTATGTAACATAATATGCCAGGCTCCTCTGTCCATGGGATACTCCAGGCAAGAATACTAGAGTGGGTTGCCATGCCCTCTTCCAGGGAATCATCCCAACCTAAGGGATGGAGCCATATCTCTTAGTCTCCTGCATTGGCAGGTGGGTTCTTTACCACTAGTGCCACCTAGGAAGCCCTTATTGGTGTATAACTGATATATAATAAACCACATAAAGTGTACAATTTGATAAGATTTTGCATATCACATACTTGGGAAACGTTAGCGCAAATAAGACAGTGCTTATATCCTTTTCTCCCAACACGTTTACTCATGTCTCTTATTAATCCAACCAAAAAAAAAAAAAAATATTGTTAATGTCATTTGTGTAAAACTCTAAAAAATGCAAACAAATCTATTGTAATAGAATGAGTAATTGTTTATTCACCTCTTTATTTATCAATATTTGCATGTTCATAGTATCATCCAGAAATTGTTCGAAAAACTAGCAGACAATACTGAAAAAGAGCACAAGAATTTTCAGATTTTATAGAGATTATAGTCTGGTTGGACTAAAACAGATTACATATGAATGTACAAACACATCAATTTACAAAGTATTAATAGACTGTTTCTTTTTATATTTTCCCAACCTATTAAGAAACAGTACACAAATGAAAAAAGGCAAATATTGTATAAGACATCAAGATAGCAAGGTAATAAGAGTGAGCAAAGGTTTAAGAAGGCAACAGTTCACAAAACAACACTGATCCAGCTTCTAGCCTAAGGTTTCCAAGTTTATATAATTTTGTTACAAGAACTTATTCCAGTATGGTTTCCTTTAATACGTCCCAAAATTACTGAAAAAATGGTTCAGTTAAATTGTTCATTGAAAACAGAGAATCCTTGGCCCCAGTCTTATCTCCTGAATCAGAATTTCTTGGAGTGAAGACTAATAATCTTTGTTTTTAAGAAAATCTTTCCCAGACTCATCTGGATAAAAAGAATCACCTAAATATGATGAACTGTGTGTGGAAGAGAGGAGTGGTAGGTTTCAGCCAGCAGATATTAACTTTGATATCCATTGGTCAGAATTTGCCAATGGAATTAATTGTAAGATGCATGTTTTTTAAAGCTTGTGTGTAAATGAACACATGACTTGTGTGGAGGGACTTTTGGAGGCAAGTAAAAGAAGCTCCATCTGAAGAACTTTTAACATTTTTGTGGACTGTCACAGACTGAAAATATATCCATCAGTTCAGTTCAGTCACTCAGTCGTGTCCGACTCTTTGTAATCCTATGGACTGCAGCATGCCAGGCTTCCCTGTCCATCACCAACTCCCGGAGCTTGCTCAAACTCGTGTCCATCGAGTCAGAGATGCCATCCAACCATCTCGTCCTCTGTCATCCCCTTCTCCTCATGCCTTAAATCTTTCCCAGCATCAGGGGTTTTTCCAGTACATATCCATATTATCTTATTTATCTTTCTCAATGCTTTAAGATAAAATTTTATGTGAATAGGTCAAATGCATAGAGATGTATTATTTAAAAAAAAAGGAATACAAGTAACCAATACTTGGGACTTTCCAGGTGGCTCAGCAGGAGATGCAGGAGATACCCAGGAGCCTTGGGTTGGGAAAATCCCCTGGAGGAGGACATGGCAGCCCACTCCAGTATTCTTGCCTGGATAATCCCAAGGGCAGAGGAGCTTGGTGGGCTACAGTCCACAGGGTCCCACAGAGTCGAATAGGACTGAATCCACTTAGCAGGCATACACACACTGTACCTGATACCGTTATACAGAATCAGATTGCAGCCTGGTAAAAAGTCTGTATCAGTGTTCCAATTTTAAAGATAGAATAAACATTCATAGTTGTTAGGTTACTTAAACAAGGTCATTCAGCTATGAAATGGCTGATTGCCAAGGAATTTGAAGCCAATTCTGCTTGATTTCAAAGCTGTCTATACCATGGCACCCTTTCCTATCTGAGAACACTAAACTAGGTTCTGTATTTGAAAAGTTAGGATGACATGCTCTTTTGCATAACAGATAGCAGACTTTTGTTTTATCATTGCTTGTGCCACTGAGATGTTAAAGATTTCTACATTTATGTAAGTATCAGTAAGTCAAACACACAGATTGGCAATTCTTTATTCATTAGAAATACATACTGAAAATAAAGTAAATTGGTGGTGGATGGTGGGAGCCACTGTTGAAGTTGGAGATTACAGATAAGTTAAAGAGGCTAGAATAACCTATGTGATAGCTGATTAGTTAGTGGCATCACTGTATATTCATATTTAGCTCTCTCTCTCTCTCTCTATATATATATATATACACATATATCTTTTTATATATATGTATATACACAAATAACAATAGCTACATTTAGAAATGTTCGTAGATATACACAGGTTAACATACATGCATTTCTTTCCTGGATTTGTCATCTGAGAGGGCCAAGAAACAAAACCCCAGTAGCAAGGAGCACACATAATCCAGACCTTGGTATCCAGTAGAATTCTCCAATGTAGGAAACCAGTGTTCCTAGGAGAAATGATTTATTCTAGGATTGAGGACAGTAAATGAAATAAGATGAGCCTGAAGCATCTGGTCTTGCAGTGCCAAGAGGTAAGAAAGTGATGAAGAATACAGACAGAAAACCCATAATGATAGAGGTATGTCAAAAAGACATAGAATCTGCTAACTGAAAGAGTAATCAGTGACCAAAACTTTAACAATTTGAATAAAAAATAAAGTATTAGATTATAAGTAAAGTATAAAAAAAAACCCATGTGTCTGTACTCCACAAGAATATAAATAAATGATGAAGCAAACACATAGGGTTGAATAGATAATAATTTGGGCAGGTACTCCACCCTCAAGGAAGCAGACCATTGCTCCACCTTCCTTAACTGTGGGCTGCACATAGTCACTTTCTTCCACGTGTATGGAAAACTGGGAAAAGAATAACTTTACTGTGAAGAAATCTAATGCTACCTCTGTCAGGTGATCAAAGTTAACCTAATATAGATGAGTTATGCCTGTACCCTTGACACGATGTGGAAAAAGCACTTTACCTCTGTACCTTCCTCCAAAAATAACTTATATCTCAGATCTAATCATGAGAAAAACATCATGTTAATCCCAGCTGAGAGATACTTCACAAAATACCTGACCGATGTGCCTCAGCAATGTCGAAGTCATCAGATCAAGCAGTTTGAGAAACTATTATAGCCCAGAGGAGCCTGAGGAAACATGATGTATTTGGTGTAATATGTAATATGGTGTGCTGAGTGGGATCCTGGGAAAGAAAAAGAATAATAAGTATACCTAAGGAAATTGGAATAAAATATGAACTTTAATAATAATGTATCAATATTGGTTAATCAATTGTGGTAGATCTACTATACTGTTGTAAGTTGTTTCTTTTTTAAAATGTTTATGGGTTATGGCTAATTTACAATGTAGTGTTTCTGTTATACAGCAGAGTGAATCAGTTATACATATGCAGACATCCACTGTTTTTTAGGATGTTTCTAAAACATCCTAAAATGAAAATAGAAGACAGTAGGTGTGGGATACATGGAATCTCTCTATCCTACCTTAATAATCTTTCTATAAATATAAAATCATTCTTGATTTAAGTTTTTTAAATTCAATTAGGTGAATTAGGGAAATGTTACTGTCTAAAGGATAAACATCTTGCTTATTATACTGATATTCAAAGTTCACTTCCAATATGTAAGCTAGAATACTAAGAAGCAATTTGGAATGTTTCCACATATCCATAAGGTGAAACTTAGAAGCTATGCAAATTATTTTGTTCTAGTCAACTTTATTTCTCTGGTATTTTTGTTCTTCTTACACTGTGCTGTGCTGTGCTTAGTCACTAAGTCGTGAATGACTCTTTGCGACCCCATGGACTGTAGCCTGCCAAGCTCCTCTCTCCATGGGCATTCTCCAGGCAAGAATACAAGAGGGTTGCCATCCCCTCCTCTGGGGGATCTTCCCAAACCAGGTATCGAACCCAGGTCTCCTGCATTACAGACAGATTGTTTACTGTCTGAGACACCAGAAAAGCCCTAGTATGGTAATATTTATGATTTAACATCATCCAGCAATGGCACCCCACTCCAGTACTGTTGCCTGGAAAATCCCATGGACGGCGGAGCTGGTAGGCTGCAGTCTGTGGGGTTGCTAAGAGTTGGACACGACTGAGCGACTTCACTTTCACTTTTCAGTTTCATGCATTGGAGAAGGAAATGGCAACCCACTCCAGTGTTCTTGCCTGGAGAATCCCAGGGACAGAGGGGCCCGGTAGGAGGCCGTCTGTGGGGTCGCACAGAGTCGGACATGACTGAAGCAACTTAGCAGCAGCAGGAAGGTTTCCAGGCAGTAATGCTCTGTGCCATCATTCCCAGTTTGTTCCAGGCTTACTTAATAAAAGGTCGAGTGAATAAAGAATGAACAACAGGTAAGGGAGATAAATGAAATAAATTAAACATGTCCTGATGCTGACAAATCTTGTTACAGTTATTTTAATATACATATTATCTCTAAAATACTTCACAATAAGGTGAGAGTGCTGCCATTTACAATTTGCACATCATCATTATGCCCCAGGAGCTGTCAGTGTCCCCACTTTGATCAGCTTTACCCAAATGAGGAAGAGGTCATCTCTTCACCGAGCAAGTTATTCTTGAATGACTCTGAGCTGAGAAGTGGTCTCCTCTTCTTCCATTCTGAACCATGACTTAAAGGGAACTCCTTAGCCTCTGAGACAACCAACTATGGAAAACAATGTTTATTAAATCAAACAGTCTTTGAAAGCCATATGGTTTATGCTTAATTTCGATGGATGTAAGTAAATAACAAAGAATTTCATTTCGGGATGATTATGTCTATGTTGATATTTATTTGATAGCTTCACTTTGAAATGGTTATTTATTTTATTGAAGAATGGATTATTTTAAATAAAATTCAATTTCCCAAATAATAGGGTCCTAGTATATGCATGTAAGATGAGATAAACTTGGTTTTGAATGATACTTGATGATTTATGTATTTCTCATTCATTCATGCATGTATCCATTCAACAAATATTTCTGAAATATCTATATGCCAATTAATTTTCTTGCGCTGGCAATATAGCAGTGAACTATATCAAATTAATCCCTGCCTTCATGGAGCATACATATTAAATGCAGTTTTGAATAGAGTGTTGGCAACACCATCAGTTAATTAAGTGAAAACTAAAACCTATCTATAAAAACTACATCAATCGAAATAAGAATGTCTGCAATGTGGTGAAATGAGTGAAGAACTTCAAAGACAGTCTTTAGATCTTTATTAAAGTATAATGCAACACATATATAGTGGTAATGGGACAGTGAGTGTAGTTTATGTGATTCATAAAGATACACACTATCGAACAAAGTATATTAAAAAAAATTCTGTTATCTTCCTGAATTCTCTCTTCCTGTTTCTACGTCAGTAAATTTGCTGCTTTGCTGCAAACACTATGATGAACTAGGGGGCCTATAGTTTGCTCTTCCTTCTTTCCCTGTATTCTGGATGATTTGTCCATAGTACCGAAGATGGCATGACTTTTCCCTCATGAGGGAATCAATAGGGACTTTGAACTTATTCCAGAATGTGACTGTGAGACCCACCAGTCAAGTAAAGGATTTACATGAAAGTTTGCCAACAAAGGTCCATCTAGTCAAGGCTATGGTTTTTCCAGTGGTTATGTATGGATGTGAGAGTTGGACTGTGAAGAAAGCTGAGCGCCGAAGAATTGATGCTTTTGAACTGTGGTGTTGGAGAAGACTCTTGAGAGTCCCTTGGACTGCAAGGAGGTCCAGCCAGGCCATTCTGAAGGAGATCAGCCCTGGGATTTCTTTGGAAGGAATGATGCTAAAGCTGAAACTCCAGTACTTTGGCCACCTCATGCAAAGAGTTGACTCATTGGAAAAGACTCTGATGCTGGGAGGGATTGGGGGCAGGAGGAGAAGGG
>NW_011494851.1:1668253-1677542 GCF_000754665.1 Bison bison bison | reverse complement strand
CTTGAGATGGCTGGATGGCATCACCGACTCGGTGGACATGAGTTTGAGTGAACTCCGGGAGTTGGTGATGGACAGGGAGGCCTGGCGTGCTGCAATTCTTGGGGTTGCAAAGAATCGGACACAACTGAGCGACTGAACTGAACCGAAATAAAATTCAATTTCAAAAGTACTTTTAAACAATTTTGGATTTGTACACACACTTTGTGTTCTGTAGTGTGTATATGTGCTCAGTAGCTCAGTCCTATCTGATTCTTTCTGACCCCATAGACTGTAGCCCACCAGGCTCCTCTGTCCATGGAATTTTCCAGGCAACAATACTAGAAGTGGATTGCCATTTCCTACTCTAGTTGATCTTCCCAACCCAGGGATTGAACCCATGTCTTTTGCATCTTCTGCATTGGCAAGAGGATTCTTTACCACTCGTGCCACTTGAAAAGTCCAGGCAAGATACTGGAGTGGGTTGTCATTTCCTTCTCCAGGGGATCTTCCAGACCCAGGATCAAACTCAGGTCTCCTGCATTTTGGGCAGATTCTTTACCATCTGAGCCAGCAGGGAATGCCCAAAATGAAAGTTGCTTAGTTGTCTCTGACTCTTTGTGAACCCCTGGACTATAGCCCACCAGATCTTCTGTCCATGGAGTCATCCAGGGTAGCCATTTCCTTCTCCAGGGGGATCTTCCCAACTCAGATCTCCTGTGCTGGAGACAAGATTCTTTACTGTCCAAGCCACCAGAGTCCAGAAAATTTGTGGAGCTGGACAGAGGGAGGGGACATATATAAACCTAAGACTGATTCTTATTAATGTTTGACAGAAAAACAACAAAATTCTGTAAAACGATTAGCCTCAATTAAAAATATTTTTTTTTTTAAAAAGGATAGAAGATAAAGCTGAAACTATACATTCTCTGAATCTGAACACCACAAAGCCCTATGATTAAAAGAATAAAATTACATATTATAGGATCAAAGTCAATATAACCTATGGGTTTATAAGACACTAGACGGTTACCAGACTTTGCTCTTACAGATAGTTTTTTCTATTTTAATTTTATTGAAAGACATGTCACTTTTAATAGATAAGTTTGCTGATATAATACATAATAAAAAATAAAAGATTCCTCTGTATTTGATTTTTTACCACCACTCATTTACTCCATACATATTTATTGGACCGTCCTCTGTCCAGGTGCTGTTCTAGAGCTAGGATTCAGCAACGAATGAGAATAACAATATCACTGCCCTCATAAAAATTATACTCTACTTGAGAGGACTGAAAAAAACAAGTAGGAATAAGGAAGAATTCATATAGAAATAAGATGTGAATATCAGATGATAGAAGTGCAAGTAATAGAAGAAAAATTGTGAAGATCAGAGAATGTGACAAGATAAGGGGGGCTAAGGGAGAGAGCAAACAGGAAAGGTCTCAGTGAGAAATCCAGAAGAGGGAGCGAGCTCTGGAGTCAGAGTGAGGAGCACCTCTGAGTAAGGATGCAGATGGAAAATCCTTAGGCAGGAGTGTGTCAGAAGTGCCTGGGGCAGCCAGCCTAGAGAAGGAAATTGCAACCCACTCCAGTATTCTTGCCTGGAGAATTCCATGGAAAGAGGAGCTTGTTGGGCTACAGTCCATAGGGTTGGACACAACCGAGCAGCTAACACTATGTAGGAGTGTGTCAGAAGTGCCTGGGGCAACCAGCCTGGGTCGGAGCTATTGAAGAAGTAGCAAGAGGTGGTGAGGTCAAAGAAAATGCAGAGAGCCAGGCGGTACTGATGCTTATGTGTATTTCCACATTTGGGTTTTACTCTGCAGTGAGACACAGGGGTGCAGAGGAATGACGTGATCTCACTTCTGTTTTTAAATGATGATCTCTTCCCATCCCCTTTTTACACTAGCATGGAGCCCCGCAAAATAGTTCTAAACTTTGTTCTTGCTGTCTGTTGCTCAAAATGATGCCTCTGATTTGATTACACTTTCCAAGGAGTGGAAAAGATAATTAAACATGACAAATTACAGTCCATTATTTTGACTGAATACTACTGGAAATTAAAATAGAAATTCTATGCATCCATATGTATATGTATATAACATATAGGGCTTCCCTGGTAGCTCAGCAGTGAATAATCTGTCTGCCATTGCAGGAGACAGAGGAGACCAGAGTCTGCTGCCTGAGTGGAGAAGATCCCTTTGAGAAGGAAATGGCGACCCACTGCAGTATTCTTGTTTGGGAAATCCCGTGGTCAGAGGGGCCTGATGGGCTGTAGTCCATGGGGTCACAAAGAATTGGACACAACTTAGAGACTAAAACAACAACAACAATATAACATGTATATTGTTATTTCTTTTTGTTAGCTGCTCAGTCGTGTTTGACTCTTTGTGACCCCATGGACTGTATGTAGCCCACCAGGCTCCTCTGTCCATGGAATTCTCCGGGCAAGAATACTGGAGTGGGTTGCCATTTCCTTCTCCAGGGGATCGTCCCAACCCAGGAATCAAACCTGAGTCCTCCTGCATTGCATGCAGATTCTTTACCATCTGAGACACAAGGGAAGCCCAACATATATCTATCTATCTATATATATATATATATATATATAAATTTTAATCTCAGTAGATATATAATATTGTTCACATAAGGCTATACACTACCACAGGGCTATCACATAGTGGTTATACACTACTCACTTTAGCTGACATCTTTTCCATCTTATTATATATACATTATAAATATATAAAATGTGTATATTATGTATTCTTTATCTGTCTCTGCACTTACATACACTCATGATGTGTGTGTGTGCATATAGATATATATATATAGGCCTCCCAGGTGGCACTAGTGGTAAAGAACCTGCATGCCCATGATAATCTTTTGCTTTGTCTTCTATAAATCTGAAAGCTACAAAAATAAAGGTTATCTACATCAAGAAAATTATGTCAGCACTTCTTTATGGTGTCAAACCCAGAGTCTATACAAATCTCATCAGATTGATAAAAAATGGATGCCAAGTCAAATATTCAAATGTGTGGGAGTTCAAAATACTCAGAAAGTAGCATTTTTTTTTCTATTTTTTTCAGATAAAGAGTCATTTAATACACACTGACAAATAACGATGAACATCATAAGCAATTGTGATTTCTAATGAAATATTTGGGGAAAATGGATATGAAGGGAATGCTTCTTTTATTTGCTATTGTTTTATATATACTACACATATATAACCATAGTTTTAAGAAAGACCTCCACTATATTTAATATATGAAATTTCAATGACTATAGGACTCATATGATTTCAAAAATAAGAAATTATAAAAGTCTTAATGTTATAAAAATTTGGTAATAGGGATAACCATGTATGTGTTAGTGTTATGGAATATGTTGAGTCCATGAATCTTAGAATAGACATAAGATCATTAAGAACATCTTTATTCTATAAAAAGAAGATATTTTATGTATCTAAACTTTATAGAGAAAATTTGGACTTAAGATTCTGTGTGACTATAATTTTATTGTAGAAATTTCTCTCTCAGTTGATTTATATTTTAAAAACACTTCTAAATCTATAAAACCTTGTATATAAACAATAACTGTTTCCAGGTAAAATGCAAAGTTAAGTGCTTGGTATATTTATTATATTACATTCAAGTGTGCCAATATACATGAAAGACAGGTGTAATTTTAAGGCTCTGTTAATCATGCTACTCTCCATTTTTCAGCCCCCTCTCCAGTCACCAATGTGAAAAAGGGGAAGATTGCTAAGAACAGCATCTCCTTGTCTTGGCAAGAGCCAGATCGTCCCAATGGAATCATCCTGGAGTATGAAATCAAATATTTTGAAAAGGTAGGACTAACGGAATAAAAAATATCCTTTCTTCCTTTTTCATTTTAATTTTAGCAACTGCAGCTATCCAATTTGTAGAGAAGCATTTTACAATTTTAGGTGTAAATCCGTGACAGTTGATTTGCAGTCATGATTATGAAGACCAGACGTGTATAGGGAGTGCTTTCTGTGTGTTCTGTTGCTGCCAAATAGTTCACGCTGCCGGAATACTGCTATGTAATCTAGCATCAGCTTCACTAGGCTTCACAGCATTGAAAGATAAAGTCACAGAACGTTTTCAAAGTGTCCCAAATGATGAAGCTGTTAACCTTCAGTAGTGACTGCAGTGTACTATAGGGAAAAACACATTCTCGTGGCCAGTAACTCTGCATAATACCTATTTTATTTGGAAGTATCAGCAAGTAGTGTGTATATATACCTTATAATTTTAGAAAACCTATGACAAAAGTCTAACACTGTCACATAAAATTTATTTTAAAGTTTGAGGGCATAAAATTGGAAGTGTATGCTTCACATTCCCTATAGTTTCTTGATTTCCTTCCTCTTCCCTGAGTTGTTCTTTTGCCATAATAGTTGTTGAAATCTAAAGGCAATAATCATTCCTCTTTCTCTTTTGTGAATCCACGACCAAGTAAACTATTGATAAAGGAATAAGCAGGTAGAAACTAAAGATGCACTTAAGTTTCTAAAGCTGAGATAGTGTATTTGTCTTAGATATATTATGTTAGATTAGATTTTCTAACCTCCACTCCCATCTTACAGTAAGTTCCCTACATATGAACCTTTAAATTGCAATCATTCAAAGATGTGAATGTGCCCTTGTATGCCAGCTGTTATACTGTACTACTGTACTTTTCAAAGTATACTACTGTAAGATCAAAAATGTTTTATTTTTGTGTTTTTTTTCATATATTATTTGTATGAAAGGTATTATAAACTCATTATGGTATAATACCATGTAGTTGATTTGTGTTAGTTGGGTACCTAAGCTAAATTTGTGCCTTAGTCTCTCAGTCACGTCTGACTTTGCAACCCCACGGACTGTAGCCTGCCAGGCTCCTCTATCATTGGAATTCTCTAAGCAAGAATACTGGAGTGGGTTGCTATTTCCCTCTCCATGGGATCTTCCCTACTCAGGGATCAAACCCAGGTCTCCTGCATTGCAGCAGATTCTTTACCGTGTGAGCCACTGGGGAAGCCCTAGGCTAAATTTATTTGACTTAAAAACAAATAGGACTTACAAACGGGCTGTCAAAATGGAACTTATTTGTATGTAGGAGACGTACTGTATTGTGATTTTTGTACAGACTAGATCTGAATGACATGCACTATTTAGAACAGCTTGAGTTCTAATAGAACAAGGATAAAAATAGATGAGTATTCAAACCAGACTCTAAGAGGTGGGTTGGAGACCCTGGCCCATAAGTATATGTCCTATGGAAGTAGGAGTAGAAAAGATTGCTGACATAAAGCTGAGAAGCAGATCCCAAAAGGGAAGGGAAGCCACACTGCTTCTCATAAATTCCCAGAGACATCGCTCCTCTCTTAGGGAAGAGTGAAGAGGGTGGAAGTTTAAAGACTCATTTTACAATACCTAAGAAATTGTCCAAGCTAGGACGCTAGAATTAAGAAGGAGAATAAGCGTTTTCCTTATACTAATGCAAAAGTATCACGAGAAATACTGATCTCCTATTAATGAAAGTTACTTAAAATTGGAATTCCACATATGTGATAGATAAACATTATAAGTAAATGTATTGAAACACATTGAAGTAATTCATAGCATTTTTTGCTTCTTTCATCATGGATTCATTTTTTTGGATTACCTTTTTTTCTGTGTAAAGATACAACAGAGAATGAAACATAGTTTATATGGGGTAAGTGGGGCTATCTACATCTTTTTTCTAGGTTTTGAATGTCTCTACAATGTTCATATATTGATTTTATAAATAGATAAATAACTCAATTATTATTTTTGAAATCATTGTCTAAGAATGACTTATTGATAGCATTAAATGCAACTAAGTGGATTATTAGGGACCATAAATGAAGATATTGATAAAATATTTCAGAAAAAAATATTATCAAATAACATTATTCACCAAGAATGTTCTAGGAAAATACTTTGATACAAAGCTATGTTGTAATAAAGTGTGTAGTGTTTACTAAAAAAAAAAAATAGAGTAAATCAAGTAAAATGTTGCTGCTGCTGCTGTTGCTAAGTCGCTTCAGTTGTGTCCAACTCTGTGCGACCCCATAGACGGCAGCCCACCAGGCTCTCCCGTCCCTGGGATTCTCCAGGCAAGAACACTGGAGTGGGTTGCCATTTCCTTCTCCAATGCATGAAAGTGAAAAGTGAAAGTGAAGTCGCTCAGTCAGGTCCAACTCTTAGTGACCCCATGGACTGCAGCCCACCAGGCTCCTCCATCCATGGGATTTTCCAGGCAAGAGTACTAGAGTGGGTTGCCATTGCCTTCTCCAGGTAAAATGTTACAACACTACTATACATATACTTCAGTGATTCCTGTTTCTCTGGGAGTCATGGTTCAAACTGAATTACTGATGCTAGAAGTCTACAAACACATGCTGTATTCAAAAATAATTTGTTAAATTTAGTTTTACATTTCCTTTTTCAAATTTTTGTACTTTATTACTGCATACTAATTCAAAGCTAGGCAAATATATGAATTTATGAATTCTTTTGTAAACATTTTAAGTTTCCAGATTTTTATTGTAATTAAAGTTGATTTTTAAAATAAGTTTGGAGAAGAAAATGGCAACCCACTCCAGTATTCTTACCTGGAGAATCCCATGGACAGAGGAGCCTGGTGGGCTACAGTCCACAGGGTCGCAAAGAGTTGGACACGACTGAGCGATTTCACTTTCACTTTAAAATAAGTTGAGATTCATACTAGCACTTTAGAACAGCTATACACCAAAAAAACCTATATAATTGAATAGTGGTTTCCCTGATAGCTCAGCTGGTAAAGAATCTGCCTGCAATGCAGGAGACCCTGGTCTGATTCCTGGATCAGGAAGATCCTCTGGAGAAGGGATAGGCTACCCACTCCAATATTCTTGGGCTTCCCTGGTAGCTCAGTTGGTAAAGAATCTGCCCACAATGCAGGAGACCTGGGTTTGATCCCTGGGTTGGGAAAATCCCCTAGGGGAGGGAATGGCTACACATTCCAGTATTCTGGCTTGGAGAATTCCATGGATTGTTATAGTCCATGGGGTTGCATATAGTCCATATACCTGAATATACATATCTTAGATGTAATAAATTTTTTCAGCAGGAACATTAAACATTTGACTATTATTTGTTTTCCTGCCTGGTTTTTCTTTACCTGAAACAACTATTCATAGCTGAACCTATGAGTTTAGTGGGGGTTTTTTTGTTTATTTTTTTTTTTTGTCTTTAAGAAAATGATCCCTATTTTTTCCCATTATGGGCGACCTTTGATTGTTTTAACACTTGCTTCTCAGCATATACATGAGTCTCATATACATGATATTCCTTCAGTTCAGTTCAGTTCAGTTCAGTCACTCAGGCATGTCCAACTCTTTGCGACCCCATGAATTTCAGCACGCCAGGCCTCCCTGTCCATCACCAACTCTTGGAGTTCATCCAAATTCATGTCCATTGAGTCGGTGATGCCATCCAGCCATCTCATCCTGTCATCCCCTTCTCCTCCTGCCCCAAATCCATCCCAGCATCAGAGTCTTTTCCAATGAGTCAACTCTTCGTATGAGGTGGCCAAAGTATTGGAGTTTCAGCTTTAGCATCAGTCTTTCCAAAGAACACCCAGGACTGATCTCCTTTAGAATGGACTGGTTGGATCTCCTTGCAGTCCAAGGGACTCTCAAGAGTCTTCTCCAACACCACAATTCAAAAGCATCAATTCTTCAGCACTCAGCTTTCTTCACAGTTCAACTCTCGCATCCATACATGACCACTGGAAAAACCATAGCTTTGTGCTTTTGAATATGCTATCTAGGTTGGTCATAACTTTCCTTCCAAGGAGTAAGTGTCTTTTAATTTCATGGCTGCAATCACTATCTGCAGTGATTTTGGAGCCCAAAAAAATAAAGTCTGATGCAGTTTCCACTGTTTCGCCATCTATTTCCCATGAAGTGATGGGACCAGATGCCGTGAAGTTTTCTGAATGTTGAGCTTTAAGAGAAAGGATTATCTTTTTTTGTTTGTTTGTTTCATTTAAGCTGCTGCTTTTGTTAAAACAAAGAATTATTCAACAGGTGGTAGGGCAGAGCCTTGTCTGTTAATATTTATTCTAATTAATCATATCCATGTTGTGGAAATACTTTTGTTATAGTCCATTTTATGTAATATTCGTTTCAGTAAGATTTGGCTTTATGGTTAATATTTTATATTTAATGCTGTGTTAATATATTCTATTACCTGCACAACTCAAAGTAAGAAAAAATGATTTTGGGAAAAAAGATTTATATTCACATATTCAATAAATGAATAAAATTGCCTACCTACATGCTTTAAAAGCAGCAAAAACCCTTATGTATTATTTTGGGGAAGTTATCATTATCTTTTGGTCAGTTTTTACAGAGAAGATATTAATTCCCAGACTTTTTCCAAGTAAAATTTTTGAGCATACCAATAAAATACACAAATAGTTGTGTGTGTTTTTTTTTTTTTAGCACTTTCAAAAGGACAAAAAAAAAAAAGGATAATGAGCTTTGATACCATGTATTAAGGTGGGGGTCCTGATAGGTTGCCAGGGCTTATTTTGAATCTTCAGAATGATACCACCATTTTATTGGATGGCTCTTGGCCAGACACAGGTGGCAGAGCCTTCCAGGGCTCACACACTTGCCAGCTGGCATTTCTGTCTGTGATTGCCCTGCTCTAATAGAGGTCATTGGGCCTTTCTGTTCCTGCATGGTGATGGGCCCATTGCCACCTCTTAATTAAAGACAAGGCAAAGGGAAGCTGCCCTTTGGCAGAGTGTTTGCCAGCTGGCTCTTTCTGCGAAGGCTGTCCCCTTGCTGCCTGTGAACAATGTTTGCTAAGCAGCTGGGGAACATAGCTCATTTGCTCAGCTGGGACATAAAGACAGCAAAAGCCACTGCCCCAACCAAGGACTTGACAACACTTGGTCGCGGGTGTTGAACATGTGTACATAGTTTGTGACATGGTGGAAATTCTGAGTATGATTTAAAGGCGTGGAACAGAAGCAAATTTTAGAAGATACTTAAATGATTTTAAATGTATATTTATGGCTTTTGATCCCTTAGTATAAGCTTCACTAAGTCCCCTTGATAACCTACTCAGCTAACTCAGAGAGACATTGTACAGTTAGATCTGTGATGAGGAAACACTGAGACATGCATAATGTTAATAGATAATCAGATGGAATGTTGTATAATTGTGTTCAAGTGATTGCAGATTATACTTTATTTCAGGAAATAACATTCC
>NW_011494851.1:1662815-1668153 GCF_000754665.1 Bison bison bison | reverse complement strand
TTTTTTTTTTTCTTTTTTGATGAAATTATCAATTTCTATTTTTTTAATACCTAGAAGTTACAATCATATAAGATTTTTATTTTTTTTTCTTTTGAGTAGAAGAATTTGCCATCATGTTATAGGAGCAAGTCAAAGCTGTAATGCCCAGAAGATTGTGCTAGGTGTTGTGTATATTATCTCTATCTCTGTGTCCTCACAAAGCTCTTAATAAATAATTTCATCCTATTCTAAAGAAGAAAAAACTTAGGTTGTGTTGCATATTCACATTTACACACATACTGTAGTTAATAATGGCTAGAATTCTAAACCTGATATTCCTATGCTTTTTTCATTAAAAAGAACGTCTTATTTTACATATAAATGTTTATACTTAATGTAAAAATCCTAATTATATCAAATATTAGAGAATCTTTAGTTTTGTCTAGATTTTTTTTCACCAACTCAAATTCCCTTCAAACAAATTACAAATAATAGTGAATATATATTTTATCATTTCTTACTGAAAATTTCTGATTCAATCACAGCCAAGTTGTAAGGTATATTACTGAGAAAGTCTTGCCCACTCAGTTGCAAACTTGAGTATACCCAGAACATCAGTAACTACAATAGTTTATAGAAGCTATTTACCCCTTTTTAAAAGAACATATCAAGAAATTGTCTACATTTTTACTTCTCTACCTCTAGTGCATAGAATAGGTACTAGAGTAGACGAGGAGATTTTAAATATTTGTGAGAGAAAATGGCTAACATTACTAGGTAAAGTTTATAAAATTTAATTATCTACTTTAAATTCTTAGCAAAATTGTAAAAAAAAATTTCCTAGACACTTTAAAGACTAGGCATTTAAATTAATATGTTCATTAAAAAATAAAGATAAATTGTTTATGTAGAGTAAATCAGAAAAACTCATTTGGATTAGAATTTAAACCATATTTACCTGTAAAGAAATGTGGATATACTTAATGCTAAGAAAATTTTATATGTTTGAATGTATTAAATGAAGAATGGTGAACTACTTTAAGATAAACATATTTATACATTGTATATTTTATTTTTGGTAGCATAGAACTTGGTTAGAAGTTGACTTTGATGTGTCAAATTAGGAAAAAAATTATTATTACATTAAAACTTGTCTTACATGTTTTCACATGCATTATCTGTTTCATCCTTACATCTCTGTTGAAGATATCCAAGTACCAGTTTCTACCCCAATTTTACAGATAAGGAAATTGAGGATAAAAATAAAAATGGGTTTGCTGTACTTTAACACCTGATTTCAGTGTCCACATTAAAGATACAGCATAGCATGCTGTAAACTTCAAGAGACAATGAGTGTGGTTTGCATTTGTTTTGTGTGTTCGTATGGCAACCCACTCCAGTACTCTTGCCTGGAAAATCCCATGGATGGAGGAGCATGGTAGGCTTCAGTCCATGGGGTCTCGAAGAGTTGAACATGACTGAGTGACTTCACTTTCACTTTTCATTTTCATGCATTGGAGGAGGAAATGGCAACCCACTCCAGTGTTCTTGCCTGGAGAATCCCAGGGATGGTGGAGCCTGAGGGGCTGCTGTCTATGGGGTCGCAGAGTTGGACACGACTGAAGCAACTTAGCAGCAGCAGCAGCAGCAGCATTATCAACATCAAATAATAACCATATTCATGTCATCATCCAAATTATAAGTTTGGAGTAGGGAATTCCCAAACTCTCTATTGAGTTTGGCATATTCTTCTCAAGAGTACTTTAGAAGTAAATATTTATATATATTCATGTTTTCGATTGTTTTCTCAT
The DNA here is from genome assembly GCF_000754665.1 of Bison bison bison. NCBI lineage: Eukaryota > Metazoa > Chordata > Mammalia > Artiodactyla > Bovidae > Bison > Bison bison. Next base: position 1,666,363 of record NW_011494851.1, on the reverse strand, counting down.
TTGGAAAAAATAAATCCTTTACATGTTGGTCCCCTTAGGTCATTTTTAAAAAATACATTTTTCTGCTTCTAAAGACAAAATTCACTGAAATATTTAGAAAACAATGATCTATAGTCATTAACCAGTTATTGTAAGTAAAGATAAATTCTTAAAAAGGAATAAAAATGTTCTAACTATAACCTATCTTTAATTCATCCTATAATATCAATCATAAATGTAATACATTCCCTTAAGGAAAAAACAAGTTTAGCCAAGAATCACACATAAAAATATAAAGGAAGAGAAAGTTCAAAACAGGAATTGTGTTTTAAATCTTTATAGATCTAAAATTTTTTCTTCAGCATAGTAAACTTCAGAGATAAGGTGTTGGAGAAGACTCTTGAGAGTCCCTTGGAGTACAAGGAGATCCAACCAGTCCATTCTAAAGGAGATCAGTCCTAGGTGTTTTTTGGAAGGAATGATACTAAAGCTGAATGAAACACCAGTATTTTGGCCACCTCATGTGAAGAGTTGACTCATTGGAAAAGACTCTGATGCAGGGAGGGATTGGGGGCAGGAGGAGAAGGGGACAATAGAGGATGAGATGGCTGGATGGCATCACTGACTCGACGGACGTGAGTTTAAGTGAACTCCAGGAGTTGGTGAGCGAGGCCTGGTGTGCTGTGATTCATGGGGTCGCAAAGAGTTGGACACGACTGAGCTACTGAACTGACTGAACTGATAGATGGTTTGTCTAGAATTTTGTTACTAGTCAAATTAGGAATACTTTCTCTTTGTTTCACTTTCTAGAACTATCTTTCCAGTGATTTTTTTCCTTTCCTCTTCCATCTCTGTTCATTAGTAACCTGGCCCAAATGCATAAAAGTGAAAAACTAGAAAGTTTTTTAAAAGGAAAAAAAAAAACTTCGCTTATTTGCATTTTTTCTTTAAAATTCAATTTCAGCATAGTGAACTGAAATTAAAGTTCTCCAGTGAAGTACTCATTCCTTCTCCCAACACCTAAATATAATTAGAAATCAAATTCACTAAAGATAAAAGATATATGTCTTATCTGGCAGTACATTGGACATTGTCACCTTTCTCTGTAAACAAGCACCATGTTAGATGCACTCTAATAAGTCATTTATGAGAAAAATAAGCACACAATTAGCAATACTAAAATAGAGTCTGCAAAATAGTGTATCTTTTAGAAATTGTATTTTTAAATTTTACGTATCTATTTCTGCTCAGGGCAAGTGGTGGATGGGTGGAAAACACATGTACCATCTTTGAGTTCTAGAAAATAGCATTCTGTATAACTAGCACTCCTAGGATATGTGGGATTTTTTTTTCTCTAAAATCATATTTGCATTAATATCAAATCTGTTAGTTTCTGAATCTTTTTCTCATTTCTGATTCTAAGTTTTGCCATTATTAGTAATTCATATGTTGTCTTCTTTTTATTTTATCTATATATGTGATCCAAGGACCAAGAGACCAGCTATACAATTATCAAATCTAAAGAGACATCTATAACTGCAGAGGGCTTGAAACCAGCTTCAGTGTATGTCTTCCAAATTCGAGCACGCACGGCAGCAGGCTATGGTGTCTTCAGTCGAAGATTTGAGTTTGAAACCATCCCAGTGTGTAAGTCATTTTAATTACTGTCAACTCATGTCTCTCTAATGGTTACCAGAAAAGAGTCAGTGGATCAATACTCTCCCTGGGCATTCTGTCAGTCTCCCACTTCTCCTCTGTCTCCCAGGCATGACCCCTTCAGGTAGGAAGCATCTGTCATGCTATTATGGTAGGTGAGCGGGTTAACACACGTTGGTCCCCACTCCTCATTGCATTTGGTCTACAGGGAGATGAAACATCAGAAGATGCTTAAGAACTGTTTAAACCTTGCTTTTAAAGACTCTTTCCATTGCTGCCATACTTTATTGAATTATTGCCATTTACTTTTTACTTGTTTTATTGAACTACCCTACTAAGCTTAGTCTTTCTATGAAAATTCCACAGGGAACTTTCATTAGTATTGAGTTTGGCAAGAAAATGGTGCTTTCAGGAACCAACTTGATTGTTGAAAAAAATTAAAATCAAAATCTCTGGCAGCAACTCTGACTGCAGGTCTGGAAATATTTCTGTAAAAACCTTTCTTGTGCCTTTTTTTCCCCATAAAATAGTAAAAATAGCAGAAAGCTTTTTCTTTAAAGTCAAGTAAATATTTAGATTTAATTGTACTAAAGCACACATTAAAAGCAGACTTAGCAGAAGGCAATAATTTGTTATATTTATAGATGAAAGAAAAGACACTACTAAAGTCTTGTTAGGAAGAAAATAACAAGTAGTGTGAAATGTCAAATATGTGTAAATGTATATGTTTGAACATATATAATACATATATATATATATATTTTAAAGTCAAGTTATGTAAGAATTAGTGATTGTAAAAAGAAGAATATAAGACACATATTTCCTTCCTCTGAATACCAACATAATGAGAACATAGTTATCAGATTTACTTTGAAATGATTTTTTTTTTCATTTCATCTGTAATTTAATTCCCTATTGCCATGTAATATATTTACAGGTTCTTGATATTGAGACTCAGACACCTTGGAGAGGAGGGAGTAACCATAATTCTTTCTGCCACACCCAGAGAGAAGCTTTTTCTCCAACCACAAGAAAATAAGGAGTAGGAAAAAAAAAAGATTCTATAAGAAACAGAGAGTAGACTCTTTTCGAATGTTAAGGGTATTGAAGGTGCCATGTAAAGTAGCACCATACACAGAGTGTAAGTTGCAGCCTAGTACAATTCAGCAGTGGAAAAACCAGAAGGAAGGAAGCAACACAACACGTGAAGCTACAGAGGGAAATGATATGGTCACAAAACGTGAAAATAAAGACCTGATGGCAGAAAGGGAAATGATGATTAGAAGAATTATTAAATTTAAATTTTTGTAAATCTATATAATACAAATCTTAAGAAAATGAAGATATACTTCTGCTTAAAGCACGTTTAACTGAATTATCTAGAAAATAACTTTTATTACTTTAACAGTAACTTTCTAAATATTGCTTCACTTGATTTTATATAGATTAGGGTGCCATTGTGGAAAAAAGATAAATTATTTTATTTCCATTCAAGGACAGTCCCTTGTCTGAAGTTTAACTGACCTATTGAAATTTAAACATTTGATACTGTTTAGAAAAGTTTTTAAATATGTTTGATATGAATAAAGGTAATTAGGAAATTTCCATAATATTGGCAATGAATTAATTATTTACTCTTGTACCTTGAACACTGATCTGGATTTATGACGAAATGTGTGTTACATACTCTCAGTTCAGTTCAGTTCAGTTCAGCCACTCAGTCGTGTCTGACTCTTTCAGTTCAGTTCAGTTGCTCAGTCGCGTCCAATTCTAAGCGACCCCATGAATCGCAACTCGCCAGGCCTCCCTGTCCATCACCAACTCCCGGAGTTCAATCAGACTCACGTCCATCGAGTCAGTGATGCCATCCAGCCATCTTATCCTCTGTCGTCCCCTTCTCCTCCTGCCCCCAA
>NW_011494851.1:1659896-1662715 GCF_000754665.1 Bison bison bison | reverse complement strand
TTCAGCTTTAGCATCATTCCTTCCAAAGAAATCACAGGGCTGATCTCCTTCAGAACGGACTGGTTGGATCTCCTTGCAGTCCAAGGGACTCTCAAGAGTCTTCTCCAACACCACAGTTCAAAAGCATCAATTTTTTGGCGCTTAGCCTTCATGCGACCCCATGAATCAACAGCACGCCAGGCCTCCCTGTCCATCACCAACTCCTGGAGTTTACCCAAACTCATGTCCATCGAGTCGGTGACTCTGGCCACCCTCAAAGGCCTTGTTTTTATTTATGCTTATGTGGTTTACCAACTCTGGGAACAAAGCCGTAGGGTACATTGTGTTTTACACTATGCTCTAGTGCTCAGACAACTCTACAAATGAAAAGTGTCGCTTTAAAAAATTACAGAATTATACTTAGTTTTAAGAGATTGGCATGTTCAGCAATTAGTTTTTCTTTAGACTATTTGATAAACTCCTCCCTCCTTTTTTTTGTATAGTAGTTTCCAGGATGCCAATACCCATCAATCTGATCACTGAGACAAACAATATGAGGTCATTTTCCGTATAGTTTTACAGAGTCTCACCTGAAATTGTCTTCTTTTAAATTTTTCCTACGTAATTTCTAGAGGGAAAGAAATGTCACATGAATGTTTTTATTACAAAATCAGATTTTAGTGTTTTTATTACTAGATAATGAAACTCTTTTAGGGATGTATTCTGTACTCCCTCTTAACTTTAGTGTGGAATTTTATTTTTACTTGAGTATGTATACATGTATATGCAAGCATTTTAAGAATGAATTTTTCTTTGTATCAAGTATCTGTTACATACCAATCCCCTTTGGCCTTCATGTAGAAAGCTGTATACAATACAGCAAGAATGTGTTGAACCTCTATTATATGTTGGCTTTGCTAGACCCTAGAGAAATTGACATGAGTAATACATGAAACTTCTCCCCAGGGGATAAAAGCACAGTCTAATTCTGAAAATTAGAATGTTTATGTCAAGAACCATTTTAGAATAGTGTGAGTGTGTTCAATCACTCATTCATGTCCGACTCTTTGCAACACCATGGACTGTAGCCCACCAGGCTCCTCTGTCCGATTCCAATTGCTTGGAATTTTCCAGGCAAGAATACTGGAGCAGGCTGCCATTTACTACTCCGGGGGATCTTCCCAACCCAGGGATCAAACCTGCATCTCTTTGCTCATTGGCAAGCCATTCTTTATGACTAGTGCCACCTGGGAAGCTTGTCAGATAATAGTTTTGTTCATTATTTTTAAATTTGTTATTAACTCCCTACACATCAAAAGATACAGTTAAAATAAAACTTCATTTCGACTTCTATAGCATTTGTGTTATATGCCATTCATTTGACAACTATTTGTGTAATATTTTGTGAAAACGCTTCAGTTGTTTTAATGAGGAATTATTTACTTGATATTATAATTTAATTCTTCACATACTACTGTATTATTTCTAAAACAGTCTTCAAATACAACATCGTGGGATTTATGGTATCTTCCCTGGTGTCGCAAACAGTTAAGAATCTGCCTGCAGTGTAGGAGACCTGGATTCAATTTCTGAATCAGGAAGATCCCCTGGAGAAGGGAATGGCAACCCATTCCAGTATTCTTGCTTAGAGAATTTCATGGAGAGAAGCCTGGCGGGCTATAGTCCAGGGGGAGCAAAGTGTCAGACACAATTGAGTGACTTCCACACATCAGTTCAGTTCAGTTCAGTCACTCAGTCGTGTCGGACTCCTTGCGACCCCAGGAATTGCAGCATGCCAGGCCTCCCTTTCCATTACCAACTCCCAGAGTTCAGTCAAACTCACGGCCATCGAGTCAGTGATGCATTCAGCCATCTCATCCTCTCTCGTCCCCTTCTGCTCCTGGCCCCAATCCCTCCCTGCATCAGAGTCTTTTCCAATGAGTCAACTCTTTGCATGAGGTAGCCAAAGTATTGGAGTTTCAGCTTCAGCATCAGTCCTTCCAGTGAACAACCAGGACTGATCTCCTTTAGGGTGGACTGGTTGGATCTCCTTGCTGTCCAAGGGACTCTCAAGAGTCTTCTCCAACACCACAGTACAAAAGCATCAATTCTTCAGCGCTCAGCTTTCTTCACAGTCCAACTCTCACATCCATATGTGACCACTGGAAAAACCATAGCCTTGACTAGACAGACCTTTGTTGGCAAAGTAATATCTCTGCTTTTCAGTATGCTATCTAGGTTAGTCATAACTTTCCTTCCAAGGAGTAAGCGTCTTTTAATTTCATGGCTGCAGTCACCATCTGCAGTGATTTTGGAGCTCAACAAAATAAAGTCTGACACTGTTTCCACTGTTTTCCCGTCTATTTGCCATGAAGTGATGTGACCAGATGACATGATCTTATTTTTCTGAATGTTGAGCTTTAAGCCAACTTTTTCACTCTCCACTTTCACCTTCATCAAGAGGCTTTTTAGTTCCTCTTCACTTTCTGCCATAAGGGTGGTGTCATCTGCATATATGAGGTTATTGATATTTCTCCCGGCAATCTTGATTCCAGCTTGTGTTTCTTCCAGTCCAGCGTTTCTCATGATGTACTCTGCATATAAGTTAAATAAGCAGGGTGACAATATACAGCCTTGACGTACTCCTTTTCCTATTTGGAACCAGTCTGTTGTTCCATGTCCAGTTCTAACTGTTGCTTCCTGACCTGCATACAGGTTTCTCAAGAGGTAGGTCAGGTGGTCTGGGATTCCCATCTCTTTCAGAATTTTCCACAGTTTATTGTCATCCACACAGTCAAAGGCTTTGGCATAGTCAATAAAGCAGAAATATATGTTTTTCT
>NW_011494851.1:1630538-1659796 GCF_000754665.1 Bison bison bison | reverse complement strand
TTCTCAAGAGGTAGGTCAGGTGGTCTGGGATTCCCATCTCTTTCAGAATTTTCCACAGTTTATTGTCATCCACACAGTCAAAGGCTTTGGCATAGTCAATAAAGCAGAAATATATGTTTTTCTGGAACTCTCTTTCTTTTTCCATGATCCAGCGGATGTTGGCAATTTGATCTCTGGTTCCTCTGGCTTTTCTACAACCAGCTAGAACATCTGGAAGTTCGTGGTTCGCATATTGCTGAAGCCTGGCTTGGAGAATTTTGAGCATTACTTTACTAGCATGTGAGATAAGTGCAATTGTGCAGTAGTTTGATCATTCTTTGGCATTGCCTTTCTTTGGGATGGGAATGAAAACTGACCTTTTCCAGTCCTGTGGCCACTGCTGAGTTTTCCAAATTTGCCGGCATATTGCAAAGGAGAAAAGGAAAGATATAAGCATCTGAATGCAGAGTTTGAAAGAATAACAAGAAGAGATAAGAAAGCCTTCCTCAGCAATCAATGCAAAGAAATAGAGGAAAACAACAGAATGGGAAAGACTAGATATCTCTTCAAGAAAATTAGAGATGCCAAGGAAACATTTCATGCAAAGATGCGTTCGATAAAGGACAGAAACGGTATGGACCTAACAGAAGCAGAAGATATTAAGAAGAGATGGCAAGAATACACAGAAGAACTGTACAAAAAAGATCTTCACAACCCATATAATCATGATGGTGTGATCACTGACCTAGAGCCAGACATCCTGGAATGTGAAGCCAAGTGGGCCTTAGAAAGCATTACTATGAACAAAACTAGTGGAGGTGATGGAATTCCGGTTGAGCTATTTCAAATCCTGACTTCCATACATATGTATAGTAAATGTTGGACCTGTTTTCAGACTCAGTTTAAATTAATAATATCAGTAATTTTAAGTATGAGAATTTGTTGTCCCCAAGAGAAATTATCTGTTTAGGCTTGTAGGTAGTGGAGAAGCAGCCTGTAAGTAAATGAAATTTTCCCTCTGAAGCAAGATATTTTTTTTTAACTTTACAATAATGTATTGGTTTTGCCATATATCAACATGAATCTGCCACAGGTATATGGGGCTGGTGCACTGGGACGACCCTGAAGGAAGATCTTTAGAGGTCAGTGTCTTGGAAGAGACAGGAAGAATTATAACAGTGGAGTTACGTAAAGCAACAGAAGGATATGGAGTTATATTTAATCATGGAATTCAGACTTGATCAGGCTCTTTTATGTATAAAGTTTAACATTTCTAAAATGTGGGAGGTGGGAATGGATTAGTCTACAGAAAATAAAGAGGTAGACTCATTATGAGCATGACTTTGTAAGGAAGTTAAAGAGAGCTCTTTAACACTTTGCAAAGTTATAATATAACTAGGATATTGGAATTGATGAAGTCTTACATTTCCTTGTACTCCTTTGTATGTGAGTGTGCAGACATGTGTGTATTAAGTTATGTATAATCTGGTCACTTGTGAGGGTTTGTGTAGCTAGCATCACAGTCAAGATATCGAATAGTATCAACCTCACAAGGATCTCTCTTGTTGCCCTTTTATAACCACAACCACGGCCTTCAGGAACAACTCTTGCCCAATAACTAAGCTCTGGCAACCACTAATTTCTTTAAAAAGAATGTATTTATTTGCTTGGCGGCACCAGGTCTTAGGTGTGCCATAGGATCTTCATTGCATCATGAGAAATCTTTCATTGTAGTGCGTGGCTGCTTTAGTTGTAGCACCACAAGCTTCACTGCCCCGCAGCATGTGGGATCTTAGTTCCCCAGCCAGAGATCAAACCAACTTCCCCTGCATTGCCAGGCAGGTTCTTAACCACTGGACCATCAGAGAAGTCCCAGAGACATAAATTTCTAAATACACATTTCTAAAATTTTGACATTTTAAAAATGTTTGAAAATGGAATCATACAGTACATTCCCTTTGAGTTTGGACTTTTTTCTCATTCAGTCTAATACCCTGTAGATTCACCCAGGTTGTGCATATGAAGTCTGTTCCTTTTCATTGTTGAGCAGTACCATGATATTCATTGGGAGGACTGATGGTGAATCTGAAACTCCAATAATTTGGTCATCTGATGGGAAGAACTGACTCCTTGGAAAAGACTCTGATCCTAGGAAAGATTGAAGGCAGGAAGAGAAGGGGATTACAGAAGATGAGATGATTGGATGATATCACCGACTCGATGGACATGAATTTGAGCAAGCTCCAGGGGTTGATGATGGTCAGGAAGCCTGGTATGCTGTACTCCATGGGCTCAAAAAGAGTCAGACACAGCTGAGTCACACACTCATATTTATCATGGCATCAGTTCAGCTGAACTGAACTGATGCCATGATAAATATGTACCATAGTTTCTTTAAACATTCACCTATTGAAAGATATCTGGGCTGATACCAGTTTTTGCTATTAACATTAACAGTTTTGCTATTAACATAAAAATGCTATGAACATTCATGTATATATTTTTGTCTCAACCTAAACATTAATTTCCCTGGGATAACTATCTAAGAGTACAGTTACTGGAGTTGTATGGTAATTGCACGTTTATTTTCGTAAGAAACTGCCAAACTTTTTTCCTTAGTGGCTGTACCATTTTACATGCCCACCACCAATGTATGAGTGATCAATTTCTCCACATTATTATCAACATTTTATAATGTCACTGTTTTATTTTGTCATTTTGGACAGGTGGGTAGCAATATCTCATTGTTGATTTAATTGAAATCTGTAACAGCCAATGATGGTCCAAATCTTTTCTTGTGCTTTTTTGTCTGTCATGATGCTTTAAATTTCCCTACTGATTCCTGTGTACTCACTACAAATCAAAAGTTATAACTTTTATCAGCTTATACTGATCAAGAAAGTTAATAGGTATATATTTATGTGTGAGAAAATCCTAAATTCTCAGCCTGGCCTTAGAAAACCCTTGTAATCTGTCTCTAACAAATCTCTTTAGCCTCAGTGATTAAACTCAGTGATTCATATATGTCTCAATTTATCTAGAGAATATTTATGTAATATGGATTTGCAACCAGAAGTGAGGAAGCAAAATAAGAGAACACAACACAAATTTTCAATAGTTGCTATCTTAAAGTTTCCAGAGATGATGCAAATATATAATAATTAGCAAAAGGAAGCATTATTATTTACTAAAGAACATTAATTTTCATAATTAGCATCCTTTTAATAGTAATATGTTTCATTGCTGCAAAATTTGCTTTTAAGCATTCCCAAAATATATCTCCACTATTTTTCAAGAACTACATTATTAACCAACCAGTTCTTAATAAATATATATAAGAAAATAAGCAATATTAATGACTAAAATTCATATCTTTAAATACTAAAATTTTAACAGTATGTAAAAGGATAATCATAAATCATACTGTGCTTACCATTTTTTGACCACTGATATAGAATGAACAATTATGAAGGCATTGACAGTATCCTATAAATTCTATTTATTTTCAATTTAGTTGATGTTTGGGAATATTATTGATGCTGTCAGTCAAACAAAGAAATAAATAATAAAAGTCTTAAATTATCTCGAGTTAATTTGAGATAACTCAAATTAATTAATCAGTGCAAATTAAATAATCAATACTTTTAGCCCATCAAGAAACATGAAAAATACTTCAAGCTTTTAAAAAATAAATGTAAATATATTTTAAAAATTATTCCTCACAGCTATTTTGCTAAATTTTTCATTATATAAATAGATATGATTTCAGTGGGCAGTAAATATAAACAGGTAAATGTGAATGTTTGTGATTTGACGTTGCTTGCAAAGTGTTTTCACAAAATGTACTAATTTAAATAATTTTTAAAATTTTTGGCATGCCATTAATACTTGTTTTAATGCAAAATACTCTCCCATATTTTAGCACATTAAGTTAGACTTCTTGGAAATTGCTAAAAATGAAACATTTCATACTTCTCAGCACCCATTTTTTCCCTCAAAATTAATACTTTTGTTAGTCTGAAATTGTCCTGTTTTTATCTTTACTTCTGATTAATCACACCTATTTCTGCCAATAAAGTATCTCTCAGTGTCCCGTACTGGCACATTGAGACCAGAAGGATTTGTTAGAGTCAGATTAGGAGGGCTATTGAATGCCTTCTAATATAACACTATCTTTCCATAGGCATTGGGTGTCTATTGACATTTTGTTTCGAGAAACATGATCAAAGTGATATTTTTAGATGCTTCATGTGAGTACCTAGAAGTCAAAGGGAGCACTTAAAGGACCTATGAACCATACTCCAGCAAATCTGAATCAAAACACCTGTGAACCATACTTCAGCAACTTTGATCAAATAGGTGAATAGTTAATGAAAAAAAAAAGTAATACATGGGGAGAAACATAGAAGAGAAACAAAACATATTTGGTAATTAAGACTAAGTAGGAGTCAAGAAGGCAATGGCACCCCACTCCAGTACTCTTGCCTGGAAAATCCCATGGATGGAGGAGCCTGGTAGGCTGCAGTCCATGGGGTCACTAGAGTCGGGTACAACTGAGCGGCTTCACTTTCACTTTTCACTTTCATGCATTGGAGAAGGAAATGGCAACCCACTCCAGTGTTCTTGCCTGGAGAATCCCAGGGACGGGGGAACCTGGTGGGCTGCAGTCTCTGGGGTCGCACAGAGTCGGACACGACTGAAGCAACTTAGCAGCAGTAGCAGCAGCAGGAATCAAGAAAAATTCAATTCTACTTAAATCAGGAAGAGACAAAACTAGCCTAGTTTGTTAGATTTATTTAGTTTGTTTATTTACATATGCTGTGCTTAATCACTCAGTCCTGTCCAACTCTTTAGGACCCCACAGTCTGTAGCCCACTAGGCTCCTCTGTCCATGGGGATTCTCCAGGCAAGAATACTGGAGTGGGTTTCCATGCCCTCCTCCCGGGGATCTCCTCAACCCAGGGACTGAACACAGGTCTCCCACACTGGAGGTGGATTCTCTACCGTTTGAGCCGCTAGGGAAGCCCTTTTATTTAGATAATATTTTTAAATGCCTTTGAGGGTGGATGTGGTTTAAGAGTCAATTTTTATTTTTATTTATTTATTTTCAGTTACACTGTCTTCGTTGCTATGTGTACTTTTCTCTACTTACAGCAAGCGGAGGCTACCCTGTAGTTGCAGTAAGTGCACTTCTTATTGGGGTGGCTTCTTTCGTTGCAAAGCATGGGCCTGAGGGCACATGAGCTTTAATAGCTGCAGCATGTGGACTCAGTAGTTGCAGCTCCCAGGCTTTAGATCACAGGCTCAATAGTTGCAGCCAACAGGCTCTGTCACTCCATGGCACGTGGTATCCTTTCGGATCAGGGATTGAACCTGTGTCTTCTGCATTGATAGGTGGAATCTTTACCACAGAGCCCCCCAGGGAAGCCCAAGAATCAGTTTTTTAAACATGTTTATTTTTATGTGAAAATAAAATCCAAATAAATGGAAACAGTTTTTTTTTTTTTTAATAGAATGATCCTTTAATGAGAAATAAGAGTTGGAGATATAAATGTGGGACTCTTCAGCTTATTTTGTTCAGTCGCTCTGTCATATCTGACTCAACTTTTAGTTAACTGATGCCATGAGCAAAGAAATATCTATAAGAGACAGGAAGAAAAAGAGGTAAGATGGAAAGAGACAGAAAGGAAGAAGTGAGCAGGATAAAGAACCAGCATTCATGAAGAATTGTTCACACGTAAAATATGGGAAGAGCATCAGTAGAACTGACAAAGCAGTGTTTCAGAGCGGGAGAAAGAGAAATCAGCTCATCTCATGTATAGAAACCAAGAGAAGGAGAGTTTTAAAGATGGAGTGTATGTTCAACAAGATCAAATACCTCATTATAGTGTATGGTAGGGTAAATAGGGGATTATCTGATGGCTCAGATGGTAAAGAATATACCTGCTATGTAGGAGACCTGGGTTTAATCCCTGGGTCCAGAAGATCCCCTGGAGAAGGAAATGGCAACCCACTCCAGTGTTCTTGCCTGGAGAATTCCATGGACAGAGGAGCCTGGTGGGCTGCATAGTTCATGGGGTCACAAAGATTCAGACATGACTGAGCGACTAACACTTTGACTTTCACTTTGTGAAGTAAATGGAGAGTTGCTCATTGCATTTGACAGATATCATATCATGCACAGAACTCAAAGGCAGAAGAAGAAAAGTTTCAGAAAAAAATTAATAATGTTGGTTCTTAGAAGAGGTTGTTTTTCAGTCACTAATTCATGTCCGACTCTTTGCGACGCCATGGATTGCAGTTTGCCTGGCTTCCCTGTCCTTCACCATCTCGCAGAACTTGCTCAGACTCGTGTGTGTTAAATCAGTGAGGCTGGTTCTAAATGAGTCAATCAGGATGCTGAAAAATAGGAGAGAATAAGAATGATGGATAAAACAGGAGATAATATGTATATATTATATCTCCTGTTTAAATAAGGCTGGCAATAGTTGAAGCACTATGCTAAGAGTTATCTCTAAGCAAAAAAAAAAAAATATATATATATATAACGGTCCCTGGAAATTATCCCTCTCTGGGGATTAATGAAATGAGACTTTACAAGGTTAAATAATTTGCCTTAATCCATATGTATAGTAAATGCTGGAGCTGTTTTCAGACTCAATTTAAATTAATAATATCAGTAAATTTAGGTATAAGAATTTGTTGTCCCCAAGAGAAATTATCTCATAGGCTTGTAGATAGCAAAGAAGCAGACTGTAAGGAAATGAAAATTTTCCCCCAGAGGAAGACTTTAAAGATCAGTGCCTTGGAAGAGACAGGAAAAATTCAAACAGTGGAGTTAGGTAAAGCAAAAGAAAGGTATGCTATTATATTTAACCATGGAATTCAGACTTGATCAGTCTTTTTTAATCTATAAAATTTAACATTTCTAAAATGTAGGAGGTGGGAATGGATTATTCTACTGAGAAAATGAGGAAGACTCATTATGAGCATGACTTTGTAAGGAAATTAAAAGAGAGGATCAAAAGCTTTGAAGTCCAAATGAAATAACATTGAGATTATTTGGACCAAGTCTTCATGGTTTTCTCTAGAAACAGTGCCACCTGCCTAAAGAAGATTTAAAGAACTGAGGAAGAAAAAAGTAATTTGAATTTGAAAATTAATAAAGCTAATCTTGGGGGAGGCTACTACCTATGATAGTGGGGTAGCTTTGCCCTACCACGTTTATACTGCTCACTGGTAATAAATTCTCTACCATGCATCTCAGTATCACGACAGGAAAAAGCAGGGTAAAGAGACTTTCTATTGCAACTGTTGTTATCCAAGAAAAGGAAGAGGAAGAGTACAGATTTAGATTGTAAATAATAGTTTTTCCCATCCATGAACCAGTTGTTGTCAATATTGGACTCTTGAAGACTGTTCTAAAAGGGTGAAAATGTAGATCTGTGTAAGAAGGTTGTCAGAGAATCAGTCAATTTTGGTTGAAAGAATCAATGGAGAGGTGACAAGCCTCAAAGGGGAAATATATGAATGTCCAAAAATATTGATAGGGCCAAGATCAGAGAGATTGTAAAAAAACAAAACAGGAAGTATAGTTGTTATTAGCTTTGGTGACTTAAAATTTGTTATCATGGAGGTGAACTTATCTAAGTTTACTCTGAATTTATCAAAATATAATGTCATTACCCAATAAGCATGCCAAATATCCCACTGAGGGTTTCTTGAGAACATTAATAAAATATATTTTGCTCTATAGGTTTCTTATTTTAATCAACTTAGTTTTAGTTATCAGCACAAAATAAAAATTTATTTGCTTTATTTAGATGCAACTATCTGATTATGTCCATATTCCTCTTATTATGGTAATTATATTATTAAAATATAAAATATTTCATCTAAATACATGTATTAAAAAAGATTGTGCAAACAAACTTAATCTTAATTTAGACTTAAAATTCTAAATGATATTGATATTTTTGAAAATGTGGTCCCAATAATGGAGGTATATTTAGTGATAATATTCTCCTTGAAATATTGATTTTTAAAATTATATTGATAATAGTGATATCATATGAGGTCATAGCCACATCATTTTGGACATTTCAACTGATGTCTCTAATAAAAAGTCCTATCTAAGATAATGAGGTATTTTTTTCCTAGAGAACAGCCACATGCAAACTCTAAAAATATCAAATCTCATATACTTATTATCTCCTATTTAGGAGGTGTTTGAAATTAAAGACTAAGTTCCAATTTTTTTCTTGCAAGCCTAAGATTGCTAAATGAATACTATGTGAACAATGACATTCATTTTTTATGATGACAAATAATCAGTGACTTAGTTGGTCTTCCAAATTTCCATTTGGAAAATAAATATTTTCTCCTAAAAATGTCTTTTCAATTACACATGGTTGAGAAGAGATATTAGGGGGAAATCTCAGCCAAATGTGGGTGAATTGCTTAAACTGTGCATTGATTACTGACTATTAAGCAGCTCTTATTTGAATGCATATGATCACTTTAACCACAGGCTCTATTTTCTCTGTCTCCTATCAGCAGTTGCAGCATCCAGCGATCAAAGCCAGATTCCTATAATTGCTGTGTCTGTGACAGTGGGAGTCATTTTGTTGGCAGTGGTTATCGGCTTCCTCCTCAGTGGAAGGTAAGACAGGAAGCTGTGCTTCTGAACTTTTGCAGCTGATCTCTGCCTTACCTTGATCTGACCGTTTGACTGTTAATCACATCCCAAAACAAATCAGGCAAGTGATATATCATTAGATAGCCTCTATGTAGGATATATTTCTTAAGTTTTACCTTGTCCATGTGAGTGCTAACTTTTAAGCACACAATTTCTCTTTTCCAGGTATATTCTCTTCACACGAATAGTATTAACATGTTATTATTTATTAGGTTGTTAATATAACCATATCTTTTCCTGATATAGTTTATTTTAACCTGAGTTTTATTTTTTGCCTTTTAAAAGCATTTATCAATATATCCTCTCAAAGGTTTCAATTTTAGTGTTTAGGAAGGCCTGTGTCTGTGCTTATTTTTTGAGAAGAATAAGACTAATAATTCCAGTTTAGCCAGTGTTCTATCCTAATAGGATGATAGATACAAAGTAGACACTCTGACAAACAGGCATTTTGAGAAATAACCACCCCATTTTTATGACTGCATTTAAATTCAGCTTCTGGATGATTTCAACCTGAATATGTCAATCAGAGTGTATATAGTGAATTTTATTGAATGTTTATATCAATATATACATTAATGTATGCATTAAATATCTACATTTTTCACTTTGAACAAAGAGGCAAAGCCCCCAACAAGAGCTCATGAGGAAGCTGTTTCCTGACATTGATCAAAGCATAATCAATCTTTCTAAAAAAATAAATAAAAGCATGAGTGTGTTCTATTCCTGCAACAAACATATTTCCATTTTTCATCCAGGCCACTGTTGGAAGGGATATTCAGTAATGAGAGCTGTCCATTTGAAAATGTTCTGATGTTAGACTATTACAGAAAACCTGATAAGTCTTCATGAAAGTATTAAACCTAAAGAAATATTTGAAAATATACGATTCAAAAAAAGTCAAGAAATCAATATTCATATTGATTTTGTACTATTTTACTCATTTACTTTTGACTCTTTGGCACCTATTCAACTGATAAATATATAGAATTAGGCATTTTCAGTATCCTGCATATTGTATTACGAAAAGAGTTATGACTACATCTTTAAATTATAGTCGAAACACTTTATTTTCATAAAATAAATTTGATAAAACATTGTTACTTCCTTTAAACATGCTTTTTCTTTCCCCAGAATTCTCTTTCTTCTAGTTCTTGTTCATTTAAGAGTGTTCAAAGTTTTCTTAAGAAATTGTTGCTTACTTTTACTATTAGAATAGCAGTGATTCACTTTCAGAATTGCTAGCTGGGAAGCAGTCTGTGTTCTATTGAGGACTGCCAGCCCTGCTCAAGCCAGAGCCTGGGTGGATTGTGCCCCAATGATCTATTCTCTCTGAAGTCACTTAGGGAGAATGCTCTACTTTTGTCTTTGCTTTCTGGAAGAGAAGCTAATTCCACCAGTCTTGTCATAAAAACTTTGCTCAGATTTTGATCAAGTAAGGTAATTGAATTGAGTAAATTGTAACTACTAAAACAACTATGATGATATAATCTGTCTTTTCTACCCAAAAGGGTGGTTGACTATCATACATTTGCAGGTTTGTGATATCAGTTATTTACTTGTGACTGAGATACTGGTTAGCCTCTTCCTTTCCAGTAGATCCAGAAGCGTTACTCATGTATAGGCACATGGGGATCATAAGAAGATATTATTTGTCTAGTCTACTGAATAAAAATGGAGGAAAGGGGCAAGGTCTAGAGACCAATACGTTTGTGTGTTTAAAGATTTATTAGAGAACAGATAAAATATAAGAAGCATTTTACTGTAGACGTACAGTTTATCTATGTAACCTAAGTATTGTTAATGTGAATTTACTCATGACATTCAGCTAGGGATCCTCGCTGACCTATATATGAATCAAACACTGTCCCCCGCCCTCATTTTTTCCTTAATATATATAAAACTGACTTAAAAGCAATTCACTTTGTTACATCTGCAGCATTAGACAAAGTGAGAGAAGTTTCAGTATACCTACTGTTTGGTAACTGAAGAACAGTATAGCTTTAGTGTGCATGCACACAGGTACACAAATTCCACATGCATCAGAAACTATCATACAAGAATAACGAAATTTTAGTGTCTAGAAATATCTAGTGCATTTCTCAGTTGAATTAAAATTATATCTACCCCTAGGAAAAGAAGCTTAATTTTCAGCATTATTAAACCCAACTCTTGATAATTTTGGATCTAGTATATTGCAAAAGTGTATTACTTTTTAAAAAATATCAGCAATTATAATTTGGACACTGTTCATTCATATTAATTCTTTTTAATTACACAGACTGTGATGCTGAGACTAGGAATTTTCAGGTTAAAGGAAAATACACTTTACTAAAAATTAATCTGAGATTTATATTTATTTACCAGCAAATTTTGGGCATGACACTTTAATTACTTCATTTTGTTGGATGTGCAATCTTGAATTTCAAGGAGCATTTGACTTATGATAGAAATATCTCCGGCTATTTTATTTTGCTTTTCATGAACTTAAACAGACTTATTTAGAAGTTAAATGATACTAGTCTAATGGGACTTTTCCTATATCATTCAAGGCAATTTTTGTTGGGACTAAGAAAATCTTATCTACCTTGTAGTACCTGGAGTATATTGAATTAATGAAGTTTTGTCAAATAAAAGAAAAACTAAATTAAGAGATGTGGACAAAACCTAACAAAAATTTGGGGAATTATCTTTAAAGCACTAACAAATTACTGAAAGTCTGTACTAGGAATGATCGAGGACACTGACATTGAATTATACATATTTCTCCTTGTGTTAAAATATGATTGATAAATACACAAAAATATAATAGCATTTAGACTCCATCCTCACTTTGAACTTATTCTCTTTGATCACCTTTTAACTTCTTGAATATTTTATAAACCAGATATTTGCTCCTGATTAAAATGTCTTTTAATTAAAAATAATTTAACTTCTCAGTGGTGATATAGACTTAAATTTGATATATTGCAAATATATTACTGTTATCTGTATGTATTTAGATCAGACAAGTGCCAGAGCTCTGCCGACATTTTATGTAAAAGCACAATAGCTTCTGAAATGAATCCTTTGTATAGAGTATGAAGTATCCTAAAACCTTCAGAGAAGCATCTTTGCCTAGTGGAAGTACACAATAATAATATTGATAACAGTAAGTTTAATATTTTCTAGATGAATGACATATGACCTGCTAGTAGGCACTGTTCCAAGGACTTCAAATGTAATATCTCACAACTCTGTATCTCCTTATTAGCTCTATCTCCAATTTATACTTCATAAAAGTTATCTCCTTGATGTTTCTTGAATATTGTAAAAATAGCCAAACTGTAAGGCTTTTGCACTGGATCTTCTCACTGTCTAAAACTCTTTTGCCCCAGAAAAAAACAGGACTTCCTCCTTCTTTCTTTGTTTAACCTCATTCTCTCAATTGAGTTTTCTAAAATAACGGCCCATGATTTCTTCCTCTGTGCATCAGATCTTCCTTAGCCTGATTTGGCTCATTACAGTACCCATTGCCATTATAATATACATATTAATATTTGTGTGTATATTTTGTTTTGCCTGGTGGCTTAGTCAGTGAAGAGTCTGCCTGCAATGCGGAAGAAAGTGTGTATATTTGTATCTATTTGGTTTATTTTCTGTCTCCCATACTTGAATATAAGCTTCAGAATGACAGGGATTTTTATCGGCAGGTTCTCTCACCTTAGGACAATGTCTAGAATATAAATTATATAGTTAGTTGATAAGGGCCTGGGTCTTGGGCACAGCTCTAACTCTAAGATCCTTACTCTTCACTATTTAACTTTCCTATGACTTATATCATTCAACTATATGATTTTGGTGAAACTCTGAACTCTTGTATGTGAAGCCAGTGGGTTTCTACTGCTAAAAATAATAGTATTAACATTTAAAAACTTTCTAAACTGATATAATATGAATAAAATAACCCTTAGAAATTAATCTCAGTGATATTTTGACCCTAAAGTAAATTAAAGAACATATTGGGTTAGCAACTTCCCTGGTGGTGCAGTGGATAAGAATCCACCTACCAGTGGCAGGGGATATAGGTTTGATCCCTGGTCTGGGAAGATCCCACATGCTGCAGAGCAGGTAAGCCCGTGCACCACAGCTACTGAGCCCACGCTGTAGACCCTGTGAGCCGGAACTACTGAAGCCCATGTGCTCCAGAGCCTGACCTCTGCAATAAGACAAGCCATTGCAATGAGAAGTCTGTGCACTGCAGCAAAGAGAAGCCCCTGCTCACTGCAACTAAAGAAAACCCATGCAAAAGTAAAAGACTCAATGTAGCCAAAATGAATAAATAACTAATAAGAAAAAAACATATTGGGTTATAGTAAATTTTCCCTTCATTATACACTTGAAAATTATACGTGGTAAATTATGTCTGTTCTAGAATCATACATATCAAATGTCACCACCCCCATAGCCATTCCTGGTTTTGTGAAAGCTAGTTAATTTCACTTTTGTTTTCACTCAAAACTTAAGTTCATCATTTTACGTGTGTCTGCCCTGATAGATATGTGTTTGTGTTGAACACATATTCCGGTGTTCAGTTCAATTCAGTTCAGTCACTCAGTCGTGTCCGACTCTTTGCAACCCCATGAATCGCACCATGCCAGGCCTCCCTGTCCATCATCAACTCCCAGAGTTCACCCAAACTCATGTCCATCGAGTCAGTGATGCCATCCAGCCATCTCATCCTCTGTCATCCCCTTCTCCTCCTGCCCCCAATCCATCCCAGCATCAGATTCTTTTCCAATGAGTCAACTCTTCGCATAAGGTGGCCAAAGTACTGGAGTTTCAGCTTTAGCATCAGTCCTTCCAAAGAACACCCAGGACTGATCTCTTTTAGAATGGACTGGTTGGATCTCCTTGCAGTCCAAGGGACTCTCAAGAGTCTTCTCCAACACCACAGTTCAAAAGCACCGATTCTTTGGCGTTCAGCTTTCTTCACAGTCCAACTCTCACATCCATACATGACCACCGGAAAAACCATAGCCTTCAGTAGACGGACCTTTGTTGGCAAAGTAATGTTTCTGCTTTTGAATATGCTATCTAGGTTGGTCATAACTTTCCTTCCAAGGAGTAAGCGTCTTTTAATTACATGGCTGCAGTCACCATCAGCAGTAATTTTGCAACCCAAAAAAATAAAGTCTGACACTGTTTCCCCATCTATTTCCCATGAAGTGATTCTGGTGTTAGTTGTCAGTAAATATCCAATGATTGGACAACTGACAAAGTGAAACCAGAGTTTGAAACTCTTGAAAATATGCTTGAAACTAGCTTTTCAGCATTATCACTATATGTGTTTTAGACCTCAGTTCCTTTGGTTGCATATGACAGAAGCCAAATTCAAAGTGGTTTATCAAAAAGATAATTGTAGATCATATAGATAAAAAGTTCCAGAGATTTTTTATAAATTGAAAGTACAGACTCTTGTAGATCCAAATGCTAAAATATTGCCTGCTATGCAATTGAAGATCCATGATTCAGGAATGCTCTGGCACTATTGTGGTATTTAAAGGCACTGATCAAAATGAGCTTATTTAGGTAGAGCCCAAGGGCTCTGATAGGTACTGAGAGAGAGATTGAAGGAGGAATATCCATCCAGAGGAGACAGAGAAGGAGTGGTCCATGAGGAGGCAGGAGACCAGATGATTGTTGGATTCCTAAAGTGGGACTGGTCACCAACTTGAATCCAGCCCCCATGTTAGAGCTCTTGACCTGCATCTTCACAGGTGGCACAGGCTCTGACAGGAACCTGATATACAGCCCCACAGAGTAAATCAATCAGTAGCACTGAGACCTTAACTAAGAACAGTATGGGAAGGCATACTGCATGGCAGTACATTTAGAGCTCATGCCTGAATCTGAAGTAGAGTCAATCTCAGACAAAGCACATGACCAAAGAATGAAGAGAGAGGCTCTCACCCAGTGTCTTTTTTCATATCCCCCACTTCATCTTTCAATATGTAAACCTCACTCACATGTCAAGACTCACATCAACTGTTTGTTCTATCATAAAACCTTCCTCAATTCCTTTAGCCAAAGTATTCTCTCCTCTGCTTAAGTCTCAACAATGTACCAGTATTTCTCATGGAATGTAATGCTTTCAACCACAAATTATAGTAAATATGTTCTCTCTTCTGCCCACCAGTGAGTATTTAGAGGATAAAAACCTGTGTGGCTCTCCCACATAACCTAATTGAATTAATGACTCATAAATTATTGAATTAAAGATAAACTGGGCATCAATCTGTATTTGAAGTGCTTTGTCTCATTTTCCCCTATTAATGTTCATAGTTTGGAAAAAAAAAATGTTAGTAACACTGACATAAGCACAATAAAATACCTAAACCATAAATGTGCTTTCTCCCAAGTAATAAAACTTTTGGTGTCATTCAGAAAATAAATTCAATGATGTCAAAGAAGTATTGCATAGGAATTAAGAAATCTTCACTAGCTTGCATTATTTATTTGACATCTGGACATGCTAATGCCAGTATGGTGACATACCTGGTGATATCAAGCAGTGTTCAGTTTTATAAATGATCATATAACATCAACATGATTGTACTTCGCTCTCAGTCTCCTTAAGTTATGCTCACCGTGCATCTGTTGATATATTTGGCACATTAACAACTAGGATTATGTACTTTCAGAGCTTGATAAGCTTTAATAAAAGTAAGTATTACACAAAATATTTTAATCAGATACTATTTTATTTTAAAATAATTGTAAATAGACAAATATTTGTAATCACATGCAATCACTGATTTTAGAAAAGAGCTCATTAAAAACAAATTCAACATTTTATGAATTAGCAATAGATGTGACATTATAAAACTCTAATAAATCCAAGCATGTGTATTGATTTAATATCTGGGAGTTGTTATACCTTCTATTTTCTCATGATTACATGTTTTTTTCTTCAAAGGCTCTGAATCAAAGATAATTAGAGACCAGATCATAATTTATTAATAACAGACAAATGGGGATCAGGGCACAGTAGTGCCAGAAAGACTGGGAGCATAGCAACAACTAATTGCCCACTGTGGGAAGTTAATCATCCTAGGAAACTGAACCCAAGAGGGTTACTGGCTCAATTGCTCAACGTTATTGAATATCCCACCTGCGACTTTTCACAGATCAAGCATGTAAACATCACTGCAACTCTCAGGAAGTTATACTGAGGCAAACGTTTGAAAAGAAAACCTCTCTTCATGGTACTGGAGGCAAGTTAATCTCATTGATTTGCAAAGATGAAAATTATTTTAGCAAGAATCTAGAGGTTCATATTTCATGTACTATGAAACACAAGACAGGTCAAAAGCCTAACCACAAGAGCCAAATACAGTTTTTTGTTTTTTGTTTTTTTTAAATCTCTGTTTGCCTGAAGCTGTGTTTCTATAACATGATCCCCATCTGAAAGAGCGAGCATGCTGTCATACCAGAAGATGCTGGGCTCTGGAAGAAAACCCTTCTAGGTTTCTGGGAACCTCACCACATCTTTCAGAGTCCATGATAGCACAGGCTTTCATAGGAGCCTGAGAGCCAGCTCTGCAGACAAAATCAATAGCACTGCCCTATGCCAAAGGGTAGACCACCTATTCAACAAAAAATTCAGTTAATTTCCTGAGCCATGTCTAGGAATATACTTACTGCTGAGAAATGAAGCAAATGAACAATAAAATGTTCCAAATGATTTTAAACACCAGGATAAAGCTACATTTGTTCAAGACCTGTGCTCTTTTTTTAAAACTTGTGTGAACCTGGCAAGTAATAAATGTTTCAAATGGAGTAGCAACTCAGACTCAAACAGCTGAATTCTTATATTATGCTGTGTGGAAGTGTTGAATTCAGATTTGCCTGATGGCTGTGATGGTTATAGTGCTACAATACATACTATATCCCAGCTATCTTTCTTACCAAATTCTTTTAATCATCCCTCACCACCTGCTTCTTTCTTATTTCTTACTCTCCTGACTTCCTAATCTCACAGAAAAATGACAAACTTTTCTGTATCCGATCTTTGGCATACATTTGCTGTCAATAGTCTATAAGCATTTTCCACTTTCTTGGAGTCATCAGTATTGCAGATAACAATGTTAGAATTATGTTTTTATTATTATTTTATGTTTAATTATATGCTTCCAATGATTATTTATGTAAAGACTTATCTTTTGTTCCTGTTCTTGTGGTCTGCTGCTAAGTTGCACATCTCTGTGATGGTCATGAGTTCTCTTGAGTCAGGGTCGATCGAAAGGCAAGCCAGACCATTAAGCTTTTTTTTTTATTTTTGTTTTCGCTTGCTTTACATACCTCCTCTTTCATCCTGATTGGCAAGATATCATCAAATTGGCAAACTGAGACATCTGTGTGTTAATTAGTGGAAAAAAGCTTCTTTGTTTCTTAGGGGTTTTTTTGCCATTCTTAGACCAACTACGTAAATCCTCTTCCGTGTTCCTCCAGATCAAATATTCCATTGGATTCAAATATCCCCTCGTATCTCACAAACACCACTTCTCCACCTCCAAGAACTCTCCACTGACACTGAGAAATCCTAGTATTGCTTTCACATTCTTACGCCTATTTTACCTGATTTTCCTGAGGCAAATTTAATAGACATTGGTTTAAACTGATTCTATTCATTGATGATGTACACATTTTGCCAACATTTAAAAAAAAATGTTATCTGTGGAGTTCAATTCTGTTCATATAATTTTGATTGTTTTTAACTTGTTGAAACTTTGCTAAATGCTTCCCCTGTTTAATGCAAAGATCTATCTTTTTCAAAGTATAGAGATGTAGGACACATAAGAATGTAAAAGATAATCATAACATACAATCACAGAGCAAAGAATTGAACAAATATCTTTAGAATATGTAAGAATATAAATTAAGTGAATATTTTCTATACTAATATGAATTGAATTTTTGCCTAGATATAATAGAATTTATCACCAATCCTCATTGCTAAAGTTATTTCTGAGATCTCCATATGTGCCAACAACACTATGCTACATTTTTAAGGCTACCAAGTTCAGCATAAGTGTTCCAACAGATATTAAATTTGTAGAATTTTTCTGATGTTCTTAATTTGCTGCAAGTAAAATTATCTGGAAAATGACGATCTGTAGGTCCAGCCTTCCTCAGAAAATTTTAAGATAAAATTTAACCACCCAAATGCCTCACTTCTATCTCATCATGCCAAAGATGATATAAAATCTGTCATCATCAAACCAGGATGAGTTTAATGTTTATGTGATGAGTAATGTTGAGCATTGTTTATATACACAGTTTGATGACAAGTATATGATCAATCAGAATTCTAAATTTCCATGACTTTGTATGTGTTCTAATACATAAGGACCTCTTGATATATTTTGACATTGGTATCTGACTTTCTCTGACCTCCTTCTAGTCTAGCTGTTTCAAACATACTTATAATTGTCTGTTAGATTCACCTCTTCTGTACTCATTTAGAATGTAAAGGGACAGGACAAACTGGACCTTTCCTTGAGTCCTAATGATTTATAAGGAATCATTCAAACCTGTGATAGTGTATACTGTCACTCAATAAGAGGGAAATAGCTACTTTGAAGTTGATGTCAGTTTTATCATCTAGTATTTTTCTACCCAAGTCCTGAGGCTTCTAACTCCTCATCCAAGAAATTGAAGTGGAAGTCCTGTGTATTTCAAGTATCTGTCTGAGCCTATGCAGTTTGGCCCTTTGCCAGGGTGACGGGGTTCTGCTTGTGAGTCTCCAACTCTTTAAAACTACCCTCATTCTAAGAGTGGAGAAGGAAATGGCAACCCACTCCATTGTTCTTGCCTGGAGAATCCCATGGACGGAGGAGCCTGGTAGGCTACAGTCCATAGTGTCACATAGAGTCCAGCATGACTGAGTGACTTCTCTCTCTCTCTCAGAGACTTCTTAAATAGCCCAGCTTGAAAGTCGATTAGGGGTCACCTCAATACATTGGACTGATTCAAAATTGAGAAAAGAGTTAATCAAGGCTGTATATTGTCACCCTGCTTATTTAACTTATATGCAGAGTACATCATGCAAAATGCAGGGCTAGATGAATCACAAGCTGGAATCAAGATTGCCAGGAGAAATATCAACAAACTCAGATATGCACATGATAACACTCTAAAGCAGAAAGTGAAGAGAAACTAAAGAGCCTTTTGATGAAGGTAAAACAGGAGATTGAACGAGCTGACTTAAAACTCAACATTCAAAAAACTAAGATCATGGCACCTGGTCTCATCATTTCATAGCAAATAGATAGAGAACAAGTGGAAACAGCGACAAATTTTATTTTCTTGGGCTCTAAAATCACTGCAGACAGTGACTGCAGTCACAAAATTAAGAGACTCTTACTCCTTGGAAGAAAAATATGACAAACCTCAATAGCCTATTAAAAAGCAGACACATCACTTTACCCACAATGGTCCGTATAGTCAGAGCTATGATTTTTCCAGTAGTCATGTATGGATGTGAGAATTGGACCATAAAGAAAGCTGAGCACCTAAGAATTGATGCTTTCAAATTATGGTGCTAGAGATGACCGCTGAGCGTCCTTTGGACAGCAAGAAGATCAGCCATTCAAACCAGTCAATCCTAAAGGAAATCAACCCTGAATATTCTTTGAAAGGACTGATGCTGATGTGTCAGTACTTTGGCCATCTGATGCAAAGAGCCAACTCATTGAAAAAGACCGTGATGCTGGGAAAGATTGAGGCCAGGAGGAGGAGGCAACAGAGGTTGAGGTGGTTGGGTGGCATCACCAACTCAATGGACTTGAGTTTCAGCAAAGTCTGGGAGATACTGCAGTCCATGGGGTGCAAAGAGTCAACTTAATGACTGAACAATATATGCATATTTGAATTCAAAATGTATAGTTTTATTTTCTGTTTTTCTTTGATTAAAATTATAATATGAAAATTTCCTATGTGGTTGAAAATATTTAAAAAATAAAAAATTACTGCTTCTTTGATATTCTAGTATCTAACTTTTCCCATATATTTTTCCTTTTGTTTTGTTTGTTTGCTTTCTTTTGTTGTGTTGGTGTAGGGGAAGGGAGTTGCTGTTTTATCTCTAATATTCTTAGAACACATTTGTATAATTCAAATTAAGGGACAGTGAATATGAATATTTTAAAGACTGTTGATATTTATTGATAAATGGCCCTTCTAAAACATTGTACCAATTATCATTCCCCCAACAGTACATGAGATCGACTGATGGCTTACAAACTAGTTAGTCTCTACTAATTTAATAGGAGAAAAATAGTTCTGTGTTTTTAATTGCATTTTTTTTTATTTTTGAGATTTAATAGGATCATTTATATATTTGCAATGAGTATATTCATTAGTTATTTTACTGCCCATTTTATAAGTTATGTGTACATGTTCTTTACCCATTTAGCTTAGTGAGATCTTAGCTTTTCATGTAGTGAAAATATATCATTAGAAGTAGCAAAATTTGCTTGCTTTTTAATAATATTAATTTTATATGAGGTACAAAAAATATAAATTTTATGTGGTTGAGTATCTAAATTGATATTCTTTATAAACTTATGTAAGTACCAGCACTATTTATCACACTCTCCTTATTCTGTTTTAGGTCTCTACATGTAACATTTACTAAAAAAAAGTATCTATGTAGATAATCTTTTATCTATACTACCTCTAGACTATAAAACCTATTCTTCTACTTTATATCAGGATCATATTAGTTTAAATATTATAATTTAGCAACATTTTTCAATGTTTGTTCAGGAAAATTCATATTGGGAAATCACATATGGTCACAATTATAAATATTTGACATGTGTGTGCATGTAAAATACTTGCATGTAAAAATACACACATGCACACACACATATGTGTATATGCCATTGCATGTGTATAAAGCAATTATCATTATTAACTACTGTTATGTATGTGTATAATGCATTAAAATAGTTAACATTTGTCACTGTTGTATTTAATTCTAAACATAACTACCATAATATATGATTTGGAAACTACTAACTAGTACTAATAGGCCAAGTATATATTTACATGGAATTTGAATAGTTTGGTATGAAAATGAGCACTTAGGTTTCTTTTAAATCATTCCCATAATTAATTCAATTCTCATAATTTTTATCACAAAATACACATATTCCTTTTGTTTTTATAATTTCAGTGTACTTCCCCAGTTACTTTAATTATTTGTGAGTGATGTAATTAAACTGAAAGATTAGTCCCAGTTTTTCTACCCAACAAATTTAATAATGATAGGTGTGATTCAACTTAGGAAAATTATTTGACAACCACAATGCAGACAGCTAAATAAATTAGAACTTAAATATTTGGCTTATTTTTTTGACTAATCTCTTTCCTTTTTTGGACCCACTCATATTTTTAATTAACATTACACTTTCATTAAGACAAAGGAGTGTTTAAAGTAAATGTTACTATCACAAAACTGTGCTTAAAATATTCTAATTTTTTTTTGTCTGGCTGGCAAAATTAGCATCACTTTCTTTGCAACTTTGCTTCCCTTTGCTTTTTCCCTTCTACTTCTCTCAAAATAAAACCTAAAATAGGTAAGCACAGTCAAGTTAGTGATGACAATGATACACTCCTCTCAAAGAAGCCTTGAAGATAGACTTGATTCAGCTGTGAAATGATTGGAAAGAAGAAGTTTAGTGGAAGGAGCTTGTAGAAACTTGTAGTTTCTAGAAATGGAGATGATTGATGTTTGCTCATGGAGGTATCATCCCACAAGAGAAACACATGATGCAGTAGTGTATGCATGCATGTGTGTTAAGTCACTTCAGTTCTGTCTGACTCTCTGCAACCCCATGGACTTGAGGCCACCAGGCTTCTTGGTCCATGGGATTCTACAGCCTGGGAAGCCCTCAATATTTTGTATATCAACACTGTTCTTGTGCCAGAACAAAGCTAATGCTTGCTATGATAAGGGAATCAGCCACCAACACCTGAAACTGAGACTCAAAGACAGACAGTGGAGTGTAAAAGCTTTACAGTGAAAAAAAGAGAAGGCTTCAGGTATGCCCTGATTGGAGGTTTTGGCTTGGGATAGCCTGAGGTGGGCTAACAGGAAGTAGGTCATCCCATGTGATTGATTAGGCTTCCTCTGTTGTTCAGTGGCTCAGTTATGTCCAACTCTTTGTGACTCTATGGACTGAAGCACACCAGGCTTCTGTCCTTCGGTATATCTCAGAGTTTGCTTAAACTTGTGTCCATTGAATCGATGATGCCATCCAACTATCTCATCCTCTGTCACCCCTTTCCCCTCCTTTCCTCAGTCTTTCCAAGAATCAGGGTCTTTTGCAACAAGTTGGCTCTTCTCATCAGTGGCCCAAGTATTGGAACTTCAGGTTCAGATCAGTCCTTCCAATGAATATTCAGGGTTGATTTCCTTTAGGGTTGACTGGTTTGATCTCCTTGCTGTCCAAGGGACTCTAAAGAATGTTTTCCAGCACCACATTTTGAAAGCATCAGCTCTTCAGCGCTCAGCCTTCTTTATGGTCCAGCTCTGACATCTGGACATGACTACAAGCAAAACCATTGCTTTGACTATACAGACTTTTGTGGGCAAAGCAATGTTTCTTCTTTTTAATAGGCTGTCTAGGTTCATCTTAGCTTTTCTTTCAATGAGCTTGTGCTTAGTCACTCAGTCATGTCCAACTCTTTGTGACCCCATGGACTGTATCCCACCAGACTCCTCTGTCCATGGGGATTCTCCAGGCAAGAATACTGGAGTGGGCTGCCATTTCCTCCTCCAGGGGTTCCAAAGAGCAAGTGTCTTTTGATTTCATGACTGCAGTCACCATCTGCAATGATTTTACAGCCCAAGAAAATAAAGTCTCTCACTGTTTCCATTGTTTCTCCATCTATTTGCCATGAAATGTTAGAAACGGATACCTGTATACAAATATACAATGTATACTAATATACTACTGGCATTTGGTTATGTAAATTTGAATAATGTTTAACTGTTGTCACTTCAATCATGTCCAACTCTTTGAAACCTTATTGGCTGTAAGCTGCCCAGCTCCTCTGTCCATGGGATTCTTCAGGCAAGAACACTGGAGTGGGTTGCCAGTGTCTTCTCCAGGGGATCTTTGGAATTGAACCCGTTTCCAGCCTCTCCTGCATTGCAGGCAGATTCTTTTTTGCTAGCCACCAAGGAAGCCCTGTTAAAACTTAAATGATGAAATGTATGAAAAAGTGAATGGTTTGATTTTCCCATTCAAAATATCACACTGGGCAGATTTTAGCAAAAGTACTTCAAGGATCATGTAAACTCTTTTGTTAAGGGCTCATTTGATTTTTCTGACCTTGTGCGTGTGTGCTCAGTCACTTTAGTTATGTCTGACTCTTTGTGACCCTATGGGATGTTGCCTTCCAGGTTCCTCTGTCCATGGGATTCTCAAGGCAAGAATACTAGAGTGGGTTACCATTTGCTCCTCCAGGGGTTCTTCCCAACCCAGGGCTTGAATCAGAATCTCTTGGGGCTCCTGCATTGGCAGGGGGATTCTTTATCACTATGCCACCTAATAAGCCCTTTATCTTTACTGTGAGGGATACACAAATATTGTTAGAGGAATTGTGAGTTTGAGTGGACCTGGAATGTTATGGTCTTCTTGACAGACCGGAACCTGGGGACAAGAAGTCCACGAAAAGAAGGTGAAGAAAAGAAGGACACAGGGACCCAAGTCTCTAGTGGAACAAGGGTACTTTATTCATAGCAGTGTGTGCTTGTATATTGTTATACAAGGAAGCTTTAAGCAGAAAAATAAAGTTGAGTAAAAAATACCAAAACCAGATGCATAACAACAGTAACTAAGGGAGTAACAATAATCATAGGGCCATAACACCAGTAACTAGGGGAATAACAATCATCACAGGGCCAGAAGACAATCCATGTATTGGAAATAGGAACATGACTGAGTAGTTTTATAGAAAAGTTAAAAGTTACAGAAAGGAATCCATGTATGTGTTTCACCTCATGATCTCAGTCCTGAGAACTGTGTGCAGCTCTGCTCGTTCCTGTTTTCCAGGAACTGATAAGGAACAGAGGGCCCTTGAGAAACAGAAAATAGCATATAGGATTCCTTAAAATTAAACATTCCCTGATACTGGAAGATGAATAAAATTTTAAGAGTTTACCAGGAGAGTATGTGATGGAGAAGGAATATAAACATGAATGCACTTGGCATGCTCTAGGCACTGTGACTCTTTAGACCAGTCAGCAAGGCCCCCCAAAACCTCGGCCTGAGGTTTTCCCTAGCCTCCTTATCCTTCCTTCCTGCCTTTTTAATGGCATGACTTATCATATATAAATTAATATACATATATATGTATATATGAAGTACATACACATAACTAAAAATGTATATGTATAGTTCTATTTTACTCTAGCCCAGGAGCACTTCAAAGAGAAAATGTTTTACAACAAAATATTCATCTTTTCTTGAAGGCTTTCCTGAAAACTCTAGAGAAAACTGAGCTTTACTTTTATATAACTTTGTATAAATCTGTGGATCAATAGCTCAGGGGGCAAAATGAAGTCACTAAATAATTTTACAGTTTTGTTATTTTGTTTGATATGTTATGACTTTGAGATAGTAACTAGTATTGGAATATAGAGGTGCAAAATATCTGTCATTAATCATTAATCTTACATTTGACAAAAGCCTGTAAATTTAAATGTTAGGAAAGGAAAACCTGTGGTTTAAAAAAAAGATATGATGAAATTTACAGTTAATTAAAAAACTAGCCTTGTGTATAAATAATAGAAATTAGCACTGTAAACAATTTGTAGGAGAATTATTTAAAGGAATTACCAGAGAACAAATTGTTTTTAAGTACCTTCAGGTACTTTAGAAGATTTTATTAATATGCTGACTATTAATACACTAATTACAAACCTTTTATTTTGTATTCATTAAGTGAATTCCCCTAAGACTGTTTTGAGACCCATCATTCAATACAGCAAGTATTTGTTACATACCTACTGGGTCAGTGACTGTCAAACTGGCAAAAAGAAACTAACAGGTTTTGAAAAATAATAATGCTTTCGTCCCACAGTCAAAGTGTTTTAATTTTTATTGTTCTGGGGTGAGGCCTGGGCATTGTGTCTTGTTTTGTCTATTTTACAAAACTCCCTTGTTGACTCTAACCTGTAGCCAAGTTTAGAATCATTATATAATGTGAGCAGAAAACATTTTTTATATAATGTCTTATTCTTAAATCATAGCACAGGGATTCTTAGTAAATATTTGGAGATAATAGGAATGATCATGTTTGCTGTAGCAAATAATTTACAAGAGGTATTTGATGAATTTCATTTTGAGTCCCCAAATGTATACTGGAATAAGTAAACTGAATCTAACATGTTCAAAAACCTTTGCTAGTTTCATCAGTTCTTTTACCTGTGGAATTCATGGACAAGCTCATTTTATAATGATCTCTCTGACCCAACAGAATGAGTAAAAGAAGTGCAATGAATCATCATTAAAGTATAGCTTGGGAAATAAACCAATTGAAGTATAATCTAAAGATAACTTGCCTCAAGTTTTCTTTCTGCTTTTGAAGCCAAATCCAGCCTCTGTCCTCTGACAGCAAATTAAGTCTTAGAGTTAGAGTTTTGGATTAAGTAGAAAAGAATTGCTTTATTGCTTTCCAAGGCAAAGGATACTTCAGTGGGCTAATGCCTTCAGAACTGTGTGTCCTAACCTGGAGCGTTAGTGAGTTTTATAGCAATGGTTCAAAGAGGATGTGATCAGCTTGTGAAGATTCTTCTGATGTGTTGGTGGTGAAGTAAGTAGGAACCAGAATCAAAACCTTTTGGTTTCAGCTGGTCTGGGGTCTATGTGCTGGTATGCAGCAAACCATTAACTTCTGCCACCTGTTGGGGGTTTCAGTATCTGCCTGAGTGCATGCTAAGTCACTTCAGTCATGCCCTACTCTTTGCTACCCTGTGGACTGTAGCCCACCTGGCTCCTCTGTCCATGAGATTTTTCAGGCAAGGATGCTGGAGTAAGTTGCCATTGCCTCCTTCAGGGTATCTTCCTGACTCAGGGTTCGACAGTAAAGAATCTGCCTGCAATGCAGGAGACCTGGGTTCAAAATGGATTTGGAATGTCGGGGAAGTTTGTAATTTCCTCGGGCCTGTCTTGTCACAACAAAAATTTGAAGCAACTGATGTACCAGTGTTATAGCCCCTTGTAATTTCCTCAGTCAGACCAGTGTTACAGCTCAGTTTTCTTTAGAAAGCAAAGTAAAATACATCCTCAAGGCATGAGAGTGGGTCGACCCAAAAGAACTGAAGAAAAGAGAAACCCCCAACCCCTACCCCGGCCTAATTTTGGCTCCTCTTTTTATGTTTTTTCTCCTCCCCCTGGGCCTGCCCTATGTAAATTGGGCTAGCCAAGAGGGCCGTTTGTTTTACCTGAGGGTCTCACTCCCATCCTCAGACCTTCCTCTCTTCTATTTTCATGGGCTTTTCCCTTCGTCTTTTAGCCACCACCATTCTGGAGTCCTTTTTCCTATTCTAAGTACCTAACAGGAAGATCCCCTGGAGAAGGAAATGGCAACCCACTCCAGTATTCTTGCCTGGAGAATACCATAAACAAAGGAGCCTAGCAGGCTATAGCCTGTGGGGTCACAAAGAATGGGACATGACTGAGGGATGACACACTTTCTTTACTGACTGAGCCATCTGGGAAGCCTTCAGTATCTATAAAACACAGAAGAAAATTTTGTGTTTTCAGTATCTGCAAAAGTCTCAAGTATATTGTTATGTATATCCTTTGAGGGGGAACCAGGACCTTGCCCCAAAGCTACCCTATTGTTTCTTGTTTATTCCTTGCTTATCTCCACAATGCCTCCCTTAGCATATTTGAATCTGCCTGTTGGAACTCAGGGAAGGTCAGGGAGACTGAATGGACCCTATTTCCCATAATCAAAAAATGGCACTATAAGCTTTTTGTGCCCAGGAGGCCCACAGGGTTCTGACAGGTATTACTTTCATGTAGTTTGATGTTCCTGGGCCTAATAATTATCTTTAGAGTAATAAATGAGATTTGTTCCTGATTCCAAAGTTAGAGTGAATTTGTTTATTTATGTCACTTTGTCCTTATGACAAAGGATGGCTGCACATGGAACACTTAAATTTGTAGGATTTGGGGGGTGTTTTTATTTTAGAAATCCTTGATTATGTTTGACTTATTTAAGGTTTACCTGAGTCACTTATATGATTTTGTCAGGGGAGTTTGTAATTTCCTCGGTTCTGTCTCTTCGCAACAAAAATTTGAAGCCATGGACGGACCAGTGTTACAGCCCTCAGACGGACCAATGTTATGGCTCTGTGTTACAGCTCAGTTTTATTTAGAAAGTAAAGGAAAATACATCCTCAAGGCATGAGGGCATGCTGACCCAAAAGAAGTGAAGAGAAGAGAGGCCCCCAGCCCAATTTTGGCTCCTCTTTTCATATTTTTTTTTCTCCTCCCCTGGGCCTGCCCTATGTAAATTGGGCTAGCCAGGAGTGCTATTTGTTTTAACTGAGGTCCTCACTCTTCCTTGGACCTTCCTTTGTTCTATTTTTGCAGGCTTTTCCCTTTCTTGTCTTTTAGCCACCACCATTCTGGACTCCTTTTCTCTCTTCTACCTAACAATTTATTCTCAGTTTTATACGTGCATTTGAGTAATATAGTAGAATTGTATCAGTGAGTATTTTTTATGGCAACCTTCGTTTAATACTTTGAAACAAACTGTGGCATATTTTGCTATAATAAAGGCTAGACTCAGAAAAAGGCAATTTAGTTGTTGTATGTAATTTTTTGTGAACACAATTTATCTGATATTTTAAACCTGGTAGCTAGCTATTAGTGAAGGAAGAGAGAAAGGTTCATAACTAGATTCCCCATGCAAATGTATTTAAATTTTCAACAGAGGGAGAGGGAGCTGAGAGTAGAAGAGGGATAACAATGAAAGGAGCTGGAAGATATGAAAGAAGAAATTGTGCTTCTAGTACATCCTGATGCAGTACCCAGTGCCCACATCCTACCTCCACAACTTGTTATGAGTGCCATCTTGGAAAAGTGGTTCCTTGTGTCAATTAAAAGAAGATGTACAACTTGAGAGTTGTGAGTTAAGTTTTATTTGGGGCAAAGTGAGGACTGCAACCCTGAAGGCAGCATCTCAGATAGCTCTGAGAGACTGCTCCATAGTGGCAGTGGGGGATAGTCAATATATAAGGTTTTGGTGAAAGGAGAGTTCAATATCATGAAGCACTCATTTTACAAAAGGTTTTTTGTTAGGCATGAGTATCTGATGTCCCATGAAGGGATTTAGTGCTTCTCTAAATATGAGGAGATAAAAGGATTGAGATCATAAAACCTGTTCCTAAAAACATCTAGCTGTCTAAAGAGCTGCCCCACCAGCTTCCCTGGAGCAGAGTATCTCACTCCACCCTGAATTCCCTCAGGGGTTGTTGAAGGTCAACAGCAATAACAGCATGGGGTTCAATCTCCACAGAGGCAGATGACAAATGCCTTTGTTGTTAGTGCTCTTGGTAAGTGCCAATTTGTAGTTTACGTGGCCCCCTTGTGGTCATAAATCAAACCACACTTTGGGGGCATTTCAGATCAGATCGCATCAGATCAGTCGCTCAGTCCTGTCCAACTCTTTGCGACCCCATGAATCGTAGCACGCCAGGCCTCCCTGTCCGTACCAACTCCCGGAGTTCACTCAGACTCATGTCCATCAAATCAGTGATGCCATCCAGCCATCTCATCCTCTGTCGTCCCCTTCTCCTCCTGCCCCCAATCCCTCCCAGCATCAGAGTCTTTTCCAATGAGTCAGCTTTTCGCATGAGGTGGCCAAAGTACTGGGGGCATTTAATGACAATTTTTTCCCCGCTTTGTTGGAAAGGCTTGTTCCCAGTTCTGAAGAAGGTTTTTGTTGAAAGGCCACTCAGTGTGCTATTACTGGACTAGGTCTTAATAGTCAAAGATCTCTGGACACCTGTCTTCTAGTTATGGTCCAGGAAAGCATTCCCTTTGTTGCATCTTCCCATATCTAGACTTACACTGTTAAAATCGGTGATCATATATCAAGCTATACATTTGATCAACTGCATCAAGTCTAGTCATTATTTTCACTGGAGGCTCAGTCATACACATACATACAAGAAATAATAATCTTGTGAAACAAGCAAAATACAAATGGTATAGTTAATAACATTAGGGGAATTCAGTTCACTTCAGTTCAGTTGCTCAGTCGTGTCAGACTCTTTCAAACCCGATGAACTGAAGCACGTCAGGCCTCCCTGTCCATCACAAACTCCTGGAGTCCACCCAAACCCATGTCCATTGAGTCAGTGATGCCATCCAACCATCTCATCCTCTGTTGTCTCCTTCTCCTCCTGCCTTCAATCTTTCCCAGCATCAGAGTCTTTTCCAATGAGTCAGATCTTCACATCAGGTGGCCAAAGTATTGGAGTTTCAGCTTCAACATGAGTCCTTCCAATGAA
>NW_011494851.1:1629907-1630438 GCF_000754665.1 Bison bison bison | reverse complement strand
TTTCCTATTTGGAACCAGTCTGTTGTTCCATGTACAGTTCTAAGTGTTGCTCCCTGACTTGCATATATGTTTCTCAAGAGGCAGGTCAGGTGGTCTGGTATTCCCATCTCTTTCAGAATTTTCCAGTGTCTTGTGATCCACAGAGTCAAAGGCTTTGGCATAGTCAGTAAAGCAGAAATAGATGTTTTTCTGGAACTCTCTTGCTTTTTCAGTGACCCAGCGGATGTTGGCAATTTGATCTCTGGTTCCTCTGCCTTTTCTAAAACCAGCTGGAACATCTGGAAGTTCACGGTTCACGTATTGCTAAAGTCTGGCTTGGAGAATTTTCAGCATCTCTTTACTAGTGTGTGAGATGAGTGCAATTGTGTGGTAGTTTGAGCATTCTTTGGCATTGCCTTTCTTTGGGATTGGAATGAAACTGACCTTTTCCAGTCCTGTGGCCACTGCTGAGTTTTCCAAATTTGCTGGCATATTGAGTGCAGCACTTCCACAGCATCATCTTTCAGGATTTGAAATAGCTCAACTGGAATT
>NW_011494851.1:1629131-1629807 GCF_000754665.1 Bison bison bison | reverse complement strand
CATTGAGTCAGTGATGCCATCCAACCATCTCATCCTCTGTTGTCTCCTTCTCCTCCTGCCTTCAATCTTTCCCAGCATCAGAGTCTTTTCCAATGAGTCAGATCTTCACATCAGGTGGCCAAAGTATTGGAGTTTCAGCTTCAACATGAGTCCTTCCAATGAACACCCAGGACTGATCTCCTTTAGGATGGACTGGTTGGATCTCCGTGCAGGAGACTCTCAAGGGACTCTCAAGAGTCTTCTCCAACACCACAGTTCAAATGCAGCAATTCTTCAGCGCTCAGCTTTCTTTATAGTCCAACTCTCATATCCATACATGACCACTGGAAAAACCATAGCCTTGACTAGATGGACCTTGTTGACAAAGTAATGTCTCTGCTTTTTAATATGTTATCTAGATTGGTCATAATTTTTTTTTTTTTCCCCAAGGAGTAAGCGTCTTTTAATTTCATGGCTGCAGTCAACATCTGCAGGGATTTTGGAGCCCAAAAAAATAAAGTCTGACACTGTTTCCCCATCTATTTGCCATGAAGTGATGGGACCGGATGCTATGATCTTAGTTTTCTGAATGTTGAACTTTGAGTCAACTTTTTCACTCTCCTCTTTTACTTTCATCAAGAGGCTCTTTAGTTCTTCACTTTCTGCCATAAGGGTGGTGTCATCTGCATACCTCAGG
>NW_011494851.1:1623730-1629031 GCF_000754665.1 Bison bison bison | reverse complement strand
TGTGTGGTAGTTTGAGCATTCTTTGGCATTGCCTTTCTTTGGGATTGGAATGAAACTGACCTTTTCCAGTCCTGTGGCCACTGCTGAGTTTTCCAAATTTGCTGGCATATTGAGTGCAGCACTTCCACAGCATCATCTTTCAGGATTTGAAATAGCTCAACTGGAATTCCATCACCTCCACTAGCTTTGTTCATAGTGATGCTTCCTAAGGCCCACTTGACTTCACATTCTTGGGTGTCTGGCTCTAGTGAGTGATCACACCATCATGATTATCTGGGTCATGAAGCTCTTTTTTGTATAGTTCTCCTATGTATTCTTGCCACCTCCTCTTAATATCTTCTGCTTCTGTTAGGTCCATACCATTTCTGTCCTTTATCAAGCCCATCTTTGCATGAAATATTCCCTTGGTATCTCTCATTTTCTTGAAGAGATCTCTAGTCTTTCCCATTCTGTTGTTTTCCTCTATTTCTTGTATTGATTGCTGAGGAAGGCTTTCTTATCTCTCCTTGCTATTCTTTGGAACTCTGCATTCAGATGCTTATATCTTTCCTTTTCTCCTTTGCTTTTTCCTTTTCTTCTTTTCACAGCTATTTGTAAGGCCTCCTCAGACAGCCCTTTTCCTTTTTTGCATTTCTTTTCCACAGGGATGGTCTTGATCCCTGTCTCCAGTACAATGTCACGAACCTCCGTCCATAGTTCATCAGGCACTCTATCTATCAGATCTAGTCCCTTAAATCTACTTATCACTTCCACTATATAATCATAAGGGATTTGATTTCGGTCGGTCATACCTGAATGGTCTAGTGGTTTTCCCTACTTTCTTCAATTTAAGTCTGAGTTTGGCAATAAGGAGTTCATGATCTGAGCTACAGTCAGCTCCAAGTCTTGTTTTTGCTGACTGTATAGAGCTTCTCCATCTTTGGCTGCAAAGAATATAATTAATCTGATTTCAGTCTTGACCATCTGGTGATATCCATGTGTAGTGTCCTATGTTAACCATGTAGATCCACCACATATCTCTGGGAGTTTTCCTTTTAATAGATGAGAGGTTAGTTTTTATTGAGATATAGCTCATCAATCCACTTGAGTTGGAATGACCCTAAGAGAAAACTTAAATCTATGCCCAGCATCAGAGCATGTATTATTAATTGACCAGGTGAGAGGTTCCCATCCAGTAATATCATGAATAGATAGAACAAGACTGAACATTCATCTAAAATAAATTTCCTAGGGGGTATCCAGTCAGAGCCCTAGCAAACAGAAATCCACCAAGGTAACCCGAAAGTACTGGAC
This sequence comes from Bison bison bison, assembly GCF_000754665.1. Lineage (NCBI taxonomy): Eukaryota > Metazoa > Chordata > Mammalia > Artiodactyla > Bovidae > Bison > Bison bison. Next base: position 1,627,738 of record NW_011494851.1, on the reverse strand, counting down.
ACAGATAATTGGCCACAACCCAACATTTGGATTGAGTTTTAAACTAGCATAGAATCATGTCCATGATAGAAAGCATTTGATCGATAGGGAATAAGTCCAAGGAATCAAGAAAATGTTATAAATATTCATACAAATCAGAATCTTGGGCAAGCTGTCTACTTCTGATGTTTTCTTCTTCTCATCCTAGTATAGTGTAGTTTCCTCTGAGCATTGTTTTAAGGTGAGTTTGAAGTCAGTAGGCCTCTCTATAGACCAGTCCAGCTTTGAACGTAGGAGTTAACCCAAGAATCAATTTCCCTTTGGTTTCACTGGGCACGAGCTAGTTAAGAGTACCTGATAGAAAGTTCCTTCCATCCAGGTTGAAGACAGTTCCTTAAATTATGTTTTCTTCCAGTCTTGATTACAGGTCATGCGTCAGCCATCTGATCTTCATCCAAAGCCAGATTACTGAGATAAGCTTCAGAAACATCCCTAGAGTGTCCTTTAATAATTCAATTAAATTTTACATTAATATACCCTAACAGCAAAGAACTATCCAGGAAATGAGTCTTAATAAATACAGACCTCCTTTAACAAACTGGGATTTAACATTCATTGAAACATCTTTTTCTCCCTAAAATCACAGTCATTTTTACATAATATTACCGAATTAAGACTTGTTTGTAATATAGGTCTGCTCTCAATAAACTTGGCCTGATCATTTATATAACCATAATTGATCATAGACTTTTTTTCTTTGCTGAGACTTTTATAAAGTCTCAGAGTGAGATTTTAAAATAAAACCTTTAGGGATAGGAAAGTCATGCCAAAGGCTTATAGATTTTGCCTAACAGATGTAAGTGAATTCCTCACTTCTTAAGGTCTCCAAAATTCCTTGGGATTTCTGTACCTGTTAGTGAGATAACCTTCCTAAGTTCTCTGATAAAGTTACTGGAAACTAAGAGCTTCCAATCTCTGGAGGGCTCAGATAGAGAGAAAATATAAATGTTTCAGTTTGTTTATAAAATATAATTTTACCAAATTACCATCATAGTTAGTTTGAGGAGAAGGTTTTTTCTTACACCTGAAAACAAAGATTCAACCCAGTAATTTTTCAGATAGAAACCATAAATGTTATAAGTATATTTGCCTGTTCATTCAGTCCTTTTGTTAACTTTTGTGAAGTCATCAGGTTTTCCATTAGAATCCTTACCTAGTTCAGAAACTGGTATTTATCCAAAAGTCCTTTCTATAAATCTTCTTTAAGAGGAAGCATATTTGCAAAACTTGGTTAGTGTTTTGACAATATTTTGAGATAGTAACTAGAATTATGACTAATAACTTTGTACCCAAATATACCAGAATTTTGGGAACTTCATATAGTTTCTAGGATATCTATATTAGTAACATTTACTATACAATATAACCCAAGATTTATTCCTCACTTGACAATATTTCCCCTGAAATTCTGTTTACAAAATTAACCTAATTAGTATAATATCTCTCTTTGGGATGTTTCAGGGGCCCTCTGAAGCATCCCAAAGTTAGCTAGAAATCTTCATTAGAAAGATTTAGGAAGTTTTGTCAACAAATGTCAAAAAGTTTAGAACAGTCAGATAAGTTTATGGGCCATTGTGAAACAATAGCTATTTACTTAGCCAAAGTAACAATAAAGTATTTTCAAACAGATCATTTCAGAGATACAGAAACTTAAATCTGTTATCAAAGACAGTTCAATATCTGAAAAAAAGGAGTCCTCTAAATGAAAAAAAAGCTGAATTCAAGTTTTTGCACCTGCTTACTTTATTTAAAAGGTAACCTTAACTTTATTTTAAACTTATTTTAAACCATATACAAAACTCTTTTCTCATGGTTCACTTCCACAAACCTTCTTATCACTTTCTGTACCCATTACTTTGTTCTTCCATCCTAAAAAGCCACCTGTAAGTCAGGCTTACTTCCTTTTCCCTTCACAAAATGCAATGCCATTCCTCATACCTTCTTTACTGAAAACACACTTCCTACTTTCTTTAAGCAACCAAGAACTGACTTTTATATTAGCATTTTATAGATTGGTGAGCATAAATACCAGTGATAATTTCTAAAACCTTTGTTTTCTCAGAGAGAACATTTTAGGATGGCACCATTTATTTTTTACCTCAAATCTCTTTAGTTTCTTTGTAAGAGGAAATTAGTGTTTAGTAGTAAATGTATCAAAATCTTATTTTATTTGAAAATGACTTAGCTATTCAATAGACTTCCAACACTTAGTTTAGCACAACCTTTAGAAGTTCAAGTTACCCCAATCTAGAGAGACTATTTTAGACACATATTCCTAAAAAGCATAATTATTTTTAATAGAGTCTATCTAAAGGCTCGTATCTCATTTACATTTTTTAGAAGTTTCTTCACTCAAGGTAATTTCCTTGCTGACAAACTTGTAACAGGTATAATAATATTTAACTTATATTAAACCTAGGTACAATAAAAATGTAGCTTCCCTTGTAGCTCAGTTGGTAAAGAATCTGCCTGCAATGCAGGAGACCTGGGTTTGATTCCTGGGTCAGGAAGATCCCCTGGAGAAGGAAATGGCAACCCACTCCAGTAATCTTGCCTTAGAGAATCACATGGTCAGAGGAGCAGGCTACAGTCCATGGGGTCGCAAGAGTCGGACACGACTTAGTGACTAAACCACCACCACAATGATAATATTCTGCTTAATGTTAATTACTCTTAGACATGTCTACATTAGTTAGATCAACAAACAAACATTAATATCAGGTATTTAATTCTGAACATTTCCCAGTTCACCTGAACCTGAAATTCATTTAGGTTAATTTATCTTGTATTTAGAATTATTTGATTTGTAAGTGCTTACCTTTTTTTTTTAAGGCCAATTAGATTAGAGCTCATTTATAAACTGATCTCTGCAATCAGCAATATTATCCAAAAAAAAAAAAAAAAAGACACACACTGAGACATACATACATCCAAATAGACACAACAAGAGATCCTATAGCTTTGTTTTCCAGACTTAGTTATGAATCAGATATCACAATATGAAAGTCACTTAAGTTGCTCACTCAGTCGTGTCCAACTGTTTGCGACCCCGTGGATTGCAGCCCACCAGACTCCTCTGTCCATGGGATTCTCCAGGCAAGAATACTGGAGTGGGTTGTCATTTCCTTCTTCAGGGGATTTTTCCAACCCAGGGATCGAACCCAGATCTCCTGCATTGCAAGCAGACACTTTAACCTCTGAGCCAAAATTCACTAGTTGTAAACAAATGGATGGAATAAGATTTTAAAAGGCTTTCCCCCACCTTTTTTTTCCTTTTGGTTTCAGGAATTAGAGAAGGTCTAGATAAGTGATCCAGAGAGCTCTGGTCTAAAGATATCACAGGAGTTATTTCCTCAGGGCAAGAATTCTTAAAGAAAATTTTTTTCTTGAAGCTTTCTCTGGAGTCTAAAGAATATTGTGACCACATTGTCAAAAATCGTTTTTTCTGTGATTATAGTTTTATAGCCTAAATTTAAATCAGATAGTGCTCAACATGGCCCTATTAACAAGGACAGATTGGTCCCAGCAGAGATTGTCCCTCTGGGGAAATACTGGCCTTAGTTTTATCAGCCCCAGGCTGTTGATTATAGGAGGAAGTCCTGAACATAAGGGAACTTCAGTTCATTTTCCTATTCTACGTAAATAAAGATTTAATATTTTTAGGCCACTTTTCTTGTCATTAGATCATAGCTATAGATTGACCAGTCAAAAAAAAAAAAAATTTTTCCCCCAAGGAGTTCCCAGGTGGAATGTTTGAAACTTTGAGTAAATAATTTCCATATTAGCTCTAGGAGTTTGTACCAGATATCTGTGAGCTCAAACCAAACCAAAAAAACCAAACCAAACCAAACCAGAACTTCACCAGTCAGGAGTCATGTTCCAAATGAAACAAAAGGCAAAGAGATGCCCAGAAATCAAAAGCCAAGTGGCAAGAGTGCCCCCAAAAGGTGGTAAAGTGATGCTCAGAAA
>NW_011494851.1:1622097-1623630 GCF_000754665.1 Bison bison bison | reverse complement strand
AAGACTCAGTTCAGTTCAATCGCTCAGTTGTGTCCAACTCTTTGCGACCCCATGAATCGCAGCACGCCAGGCCTCCCTGTCCATCACTAACTCCGGACTTCACTCAGATTCACGTCCATCGAGTCAGTGATGCCATCCAGCCATCTCATCCTCTGTCGTCCCCTTCTCCTCCTGCCCCCATTCCCTCCCAGCATCAGAGTCTTTTCCCATGGGTCAACTCTTTGCATGAGGTGGCGAAAGTACTGGAGTTTCAGCTTTAGCATCATTCCTTCCAAAGAAATCCCAGGGCTGATCTCCTTCAGAATGGCCAGGCTGGATCTCCTTGCAGTCCAAGGGACTCTCAAGAGTCTTCTCCAACACCACAGTTCAAAAGCATCAATTCTTCTGTGCTCAGCCTTCTTCACAGTCCAACTCTCACATCCATACATGACCATAGAAAAACCATAGCCTTGACTAGATGAACCTTTGTTGGCAAAGAATGTCTCTGCTTTTGAATATGCTATCTAGGTTGGTCATAACTTTCCTTCCAAGGAGTAAGCATCTTTTAATTTCATGGCTGCAGTCACCATCTGCAGGGACTTTGGAGCCCAAAAAATAAAGTCTGACACTGTTTCCACTGTTGCCCCATCTATTTGTCATGAAGTGATGGGACCGGATGTCATGACCTTCATCTTCTGAATGTTGAGCTTTAAGCCCACTTTTTCACTCTCCACTTTCACCTTCATCAAGAGGCTTTTGAGTTCCTCTTCACTTTCTGCCATAAGGGTGGTGTCATCTGCATATCTGAGGTTATTGATATTTCTCCCAGCAATCTTGATTCCAGTTTGTGCTTCTTCCAGCCTAGTGTTTCTCATGATGTATTCTGCATAGAAGTTAAATAAGCAGGGTGACAATATACAGCCTTGACGTACTCCTTTTCCTATTTGGAACCAGTCTGCTGTTCCATGTCCAGTTCTAACTGTTGCTTCCTGGCCTGCAGGCAGATTTCTCAAGAGTCAGGTCAGGTGGTCTGGTATTCCCATCTCTTTCAGAATTTTCCACAGTTTATTGTGATCCACACAGTCAAAAGCTTTGGCATAGTCAATAAAGCAGAAATAAATGTTTTTCTGGAACTCTTGCTTTTTCCATGGTCCAGCGGATGTTGGCAATTTGATCTCTGGTTCCTCTGCCTTTTCTAAAACCAGCTGGAACATCTGGATGTTCACGGTTCACTTATTGCTGAAGCCTGGCTGGAGAATTTTGAGCATTACTTTACTAGCATGGGAGATGAGTGCAATTGTGCGGTAGTTTGAGCATTCTTTGGCATTGCCTTTCTTTGGAATTGGAATGAAAACTGATTTTTTCCAGTCCTGTGGCCACTGCTGAGTTTTCCAAATTTACTGGTATGTTGAGTGCAGCACTTTCACAGCATCATCTTTCAGGATTTGAAATAGCTCAACTGGAATTCCATCACCTCCACTAGCTTTGTTCATAGTGATGCTTTCTAAGGCCCACTTGACTTCACATTCCAGGATGTCTGGCTCTAGGTGAGTG